>NW_022476544.1:0-38629 GCF_009829145.1 Chiroxiphia lanceolata
GGACACCTGAACACCTGGAACACTGGAACACCTGGACACCTGGGCCACCTGGAACACTTGGAACACCTGGACACCTGAACACTTGGAACACCTGAAACACCTGGACACCCCCCCCTCCCAGCACAAGGACACGAGCAGAGAGCTGGGAACACCTGGGAGCCCCCAGGTGTGCTTACCTGGCTGTGCCTGTCCCAGGTGATCCCAGGTGTAGTTACCTGTGGTTACCTGGCTGTGCCTGTCCCAGGTGTAGTTACCTGTCCTTACCTGTCTGTACCTGTCCCAGGTGATCCCAGGTGTGCTTACCTGGCTGTGCCTGTCCCAGGTGTAGTTACCTGTCCTTACCTGGCTGTGCCTGTCCCAGGTGTGGTTACCTGTCCTTACCTGGCTGTGCCTGTCCCAGGTGTAGTTACCTGTCCTTACCTGGCTGTGCCTGTCCCAGGTGTAGTTACCTGTCCTTACCTGGCTGTGCCTGTCCCAGGTGTGGTTACCTGTCCTTACCTGGCTGCCCCCCCTCAGCAGCTGTGAGGCCCCAGGTGTTCCCCCCCGGGCCAGGTGTGTCTCCAGGTGTGTGCAGGTGGGATCCGATCCCACCGGGAATTTACCGATGGAAAATTTGGGAATAAAGGAATAACGGGGGGGGAGGGGCAGGGGGGGCGTCCCTGTTTTGGGGAGAAAAACAACGATTTGGCTCCTTCTGCTGAACACGGGGAGGGGTCGAAGCGCCCCCGGGCAGGTGCCCAGGTGAGGGTGTGCCCAGGTGAGGTGTGCCCAGGTCAAGGTGTGCCCACGTGAGGGTGTGCCCATATGCGGGGGTGTGCCCAGGTGAGGCTGTGCCCAGGTGAGGGTGTGCCCAGGTGAGGGTGTGCCCAGGTCAAGGTGTGCCCAGGTCAAGGTGTGCCCAGGTGAGGGTGTGCCCAGGTGAGAGGTGTGCCCAGGTCAAGGTGTGCCCAGGTCAAGGTGTGCCCAGGTGAGGGTGTGCCCAGGTGAGACGTGTGCCCAGGTGGGGGGGTGTGTCCAGGTCAAGGTGTGCCCAGGTGGGGGCTGTGCCCAGGTGAGGCTGTGCCCAGGTGAACAGGCCGGGATGCTCCAGGTAAGCCCTGCCTGGGGATTTGGGGGGAAAATGGGGGAAAAAGGCAATAAATCCGATTGATTTCAGTTTGTTGGAAATAAAGGGGGAGGGGCCAGGTGGGGGAGGGGCTGCTCAGGTGGGGGAGGGGCCGCTCAGGTGACGTTGGGATGATGTGGTCACCTGGGGGGAGGGGCAGCGGCCCCCCGGGACTGATCCAGGAGTGCGGTGGCAGCCCCAAATCACCCCGAAATAACCCCAGAATCACCCAAAAATGCCCCCCAAATCACCCCAAAATAACCCCCCAAAATCACCCCAAAATAACCCCAAAATCACCACGAAATAACCCCAAAATCACCCCCAAAATAATTCCCAAAAATCAACCCCAAAATTACCCCAAAATAATCCCCAGAAACCAACCCAAAATCACCCCCAAATCACCCCAAAATAACCCCAGAATCACCACGAAATAACCCCAAAATTACACCAAAATACCCCCCAAATCACCCTAAAATTACCCCAAAATAACACAAATCTCCCCAAAATAACCCCAAAGTCACCCCCAAAATCAACCCAAAATAACCCCAAAATAATCCCCAAAAATCAACCCAAAAAAGCCACCAAATAATCCCCAAAACCACCACCAAAAATCAAAATCTCTCCCCATACCACCCCAATTCGCACCCAAATCAGCCCAAAATAACCCCAAAATCAGCTGCGGGCTCAGCTCCCAAACTCCGCAAAATCACCCCAAAATCACCTCAAACTCTCCCCCAAAATCAGTCCCAGAATCCCCCAAAACTGCCGCCAAAACCTCCCAATTTGGCCCAAAACCCCCCCAAATCAGCCCAAACCCGCAGCCGAGTCCCTCTGAAACCGCCCCCAAAATCACCCCAAGTACCCCCAAAAATCTCCACATCCCCCACAGCCCCCATATCCCCCACAGCCCCCTCAGGACAGGGACAGGGAGGGGTTGGGGTCTCCCCAGAATGGGACGGGGGGGTTTGGGATCCCCAGAGTGGGACAGTGGGATTTGGGATCCCCAGAGTGGGACAGGGGGGGTTTGGGATCCCCAGAGTGGGACAGTGGGATTTGGGATCCCAGGAGTGGGACAGGGGGGGTTTGGGATCCCCAGAGTGGGACAGTGGGATTTGGGATCCCAGGAGTGGGACAGGGGGGGTTGGGATCCCAGGAGTGGGACAGTGGGATTTGGGATCCCCAGAGTGGGACAGGGGGGGTTTGGGATCCCAGGAGTGGGACAGTGGGATTTGGGATCCCAGGAGTGGGACGGGGGGGGGTTGGGATCCCAGGAGTGGGACAGTGGGATTTGGGATCCCCAGAGTGGGACAGGGGGGGTTTGGGATCCCAGGAGTGGGACAGGGGGGGTTTGGGATCCCAGGAGTGGGACGGGGGGGGGTTGGGATGCCCAGAACGGGTTCAAACCAGTGACCCCCCCCCAGTTGAAACCAGTGACCAGAGGCCCGACAGAGTTCGGGGTCTCCCCTGCACTATTGGAGTAGTTTTGGGGTCTCCCCTGCACTATTGGGGCAGTTTTGGGGTCTCCCCTGCACTTTAAGGTCCCTTCCCACCCATCCTGGGACTCTGAGTGGTCCCACCCCACTGTCCCCAGCCCGTCCCCACATCCCCGTGTTCATGTCCCATCATGTCCCATGCTTGTGTCCCCATCCCAGTGTCCATCCCAGTGTCCATCCCAGTGTCCATCCCAATGTCCCCAGTTCAGTTTCCCATCCCAAAATCCCAGCTCAGTGTCCCATCCCAGTGTCCCCATCTCCACATCCTTCCCAATGTCTTGATGCCCCCACCCCACATCCCCATCCCAGTGTCCATCCAATGTCCCATCCCAATGTCCCCTCCCACAATCCCATGCCTGTGTCCCCCTCCCAGTGTCCCTCCCAATGTCCTGATGTCCCCCATCCCAAAGTGTCCCACCCCAGTGTCCCATCCCAATGTCCCTGTACCAGGTCTCAGCCCGGTGTCCCCATCCCAATGTTCCATCCCATTGTCCCATCCCAGCCTCCCCATCCCGATGGTTTCATCCCGGTGTCCCAGGTCAGTGCCCCATCCCCCTGTCCCCATCTCCATGTCCATCCCAATGTCCCGCTGTCCCCATCCCACCGTCCCCATCCCCCGTCCCCATCTCCATGTCCATCCCAATGTCCCGCTGTCCCCATCCCACCGTCCCCATCCCCCTGCCCCCATCTCCATGTCCATCCCAATGTCCTGCTGTCCCCATCCCCCTGTCCCCATCCCCATCCCACTGTCCCCCTGTCCCCACCCCAATGTCCCGCTGTCCCCATCCCACTGTCCCCCTGTCCCCACCCCAATGTCCCGCTGTCCCCATCCCACTGTCCCACTGTCCCCACCCCAATGTCCCGCTGTCCCCATCCCACTGTCCCACTGTCCCCACCCCAATGCCCCGCTGTCCCCATCCCCCTGTCCCCATCCCCATCCCCATCCCCCTGTCCCCATCCCAATGCCCCGCTGTCCCCATCCCCCTGTCCCCACCCCAATGTCCCGCTGTCCCCATCCCGCTGTCCCCATCCCACACATCCCCATTCCCCTGTCCCCATCCCCATCCCCCTGTCCCCATCCCAATGTCCCGCTGTCCCCACCCCGCTGTCCCCTCCCTGTCCCCGCTCCCCCCAAGTCCCCCCTCAGTGGCCCCAGCCCTGCCCCTCCCCCGCTCCGTTGCATATTTTTTTATTGGATCAAAGTTACAGACCGGGGGGGGGCAATAAAAAATAAATAACCCCCCGGGGGTGGGACCCCCCTGCGTGTCCGGGGGTCGGGGGGGGCGGGGGGCAGGACCCCCCCCGCGTGTCCGGGGGTCGGGGGTATGTACAGAGGGTCCGTCTGTCCGTGCCGGGGGGGGCTGCGCGGCCCCGCCCCCCCCCCGGGGGGTCCGACCCCCTCCTTGGGGCCGGGGGGGGCCGGGGGGGGGTCCTACAGCCCGAGGGGCTCCCGGGGGGGTCCCCCTGCCTGGGGAGGGGTTGGGGGGTCTCCATTGTCTGGGGGGGTCCCGGCAGGGTGGGGTCCGTCCCTGGGGGGTCCCCATGTCTGGGGGGGTCCCGGCAGGGTGGGGTCCGTCCCTGGGGGGTCTTTGTTGTCCGGGGGGGTCCCGGCAGGGTGGGCTCCATCTCCGGGGGGGTCCCCCTGCCCGGGGGGTCCCCACAGGGTGGGCTCCGTTCCCCGAGGGGTCCCGGCAGGGTGGGCTCCATCTCCGGGGGGTTCCCGTTGTCCGGGGGGGTCCCGGCAGGGTGGGCTCCACCTGCGGGGGGGTCCTGGCAGGGTGGGCTCCGTCCCTCGAGGTGTCCGGGCAGGGTGGGCTCCATCCCCGGGGAGATCCTGGAAGGGTGGGCTCCGTCCCCGGGGGGTCCTCGTTGTCTGGGGGGGGTCCCCGCAGGGTGGGTTCCATCCCCGGGGTTCTCCATCCCCGGGGGGGTCCCGGCAGGGTGGGCTCCATCGCCGGGGGGTCCCCGTGCCCGGGGGGGTCCCCGCCCCCCCCCTCAGTCCTCGGTGATGCCCTTGGCCCGCAGCTCCTCCTGCACCCGGGCCAGGTACGTGGGGTCGGGGTACCCGAACCTGGGGGGCACAGGGGCAGGTCAGGTCGTGCCCCCCAGGTGTCTGTCAGCCCACCACAGGTGCCCACCCCTCCCAGAGCTGGGCCCCCCCGGGGCAGTTGGTCTTGGTGCCCCCCCCATGTCCCCACCTGCCTCCCAGGTGCCCCCCCATGTCCCCTGGTGCCCCCCCGTGCCCCCTGATGTCCCCCCAAAAGCCCCCCGTGCCCCCCGCACAGCTGTGGCCCACCGGTGCATTGCTCTTGTTGTGGATGTTGTGCCCCAACCCCTCAGGTACCTCCCGTGCCCCCTGTGCCCCCCATATCCCCAGTACCCCCCCCCGTGCCCCCCGTGCCCCCGCACAGCTGTGGTCCGCCGGTGCATTGCTCTTGTGGTGGATGTTGTGCCCCAATCCCTCAGGTGCCCCCCATGTCCCCAGTACCCCCCGTGCCCCCCGTGCCCCCCGCACAGCTGTGGCCCGCCGGTGCAGTTGGTCTTGTGGTGGATGTCGTTCCAGGTGATGACGTTGGCCCTGCCCGTGGTCAGGGAGGTGCCCACGGTGAAGGTGAGGCGCTGGGCAAAGGCCTTGCGGAACAGCCCCAGCACCTTGTTCCCCTCGGGGCAGTCGGGCAGGTACGCGACACGCGTGGTGCCCGGGTACCGCACCCCGGGGTTGGGGTGCTCCACCTGTACAGGGGGTATGGCACAGGTGAGGGATGGGGGGCACAGGTGAGGGATGGGGGTACCCAGGTACGTGACATGGGTGGTGCCCGGGTACCGCACCCCGGGGTTGGGGTGATCCACCTGTACAGGGGGCACAGGACAGGTAAGGCATGGGGGGCACAGGTAAGGGATGGGGGTACCCAGGTATGTGATGTGGGTGGTGCCCAGGTACCGCACCCTGGGGTTGGGGTGCTCCACCTGGGGAGGGTATGGGACAGGTGAGGGATGGGGGGCACAGGTGAGGGATGGGGGGCACAGGACAGGTGAGGGATGAGCCAGGTAAGGGCAGGGCACAGGGAGGACAGGGCACCACACCCCGGTCGGAAAATCCCAGGAAAAGGGGTCAATCCTGTGCCCCAAAATCCTGGGAAAATGGATCAATCCTGTCCCCGAAATCCTGGGAAAATGGATCAATCTCGTGCCCCAAAATCCCGGGAAAAGGGGTCAGTGCTGGGCCCCAAAATCCTGGGAAAGGGGGTCAGTGCTGGGCCAGAGAACAGGGGGGAGGGGTCACCTCGTGGCCCCAGAACTGGGGGGGCCCCTGTGCCCCAAAACAGGGGTTTGGGTGCTCCCCTGGGCAGGGGGTGCAGGGCAGGGGAGGGAGGGGGCAGGGGATGGGGGGCACGGGGGGCACAGGGGGCAGGGGGGAGGTGAGGGGGGGGTGAGGGATGTGGGGCAGGATGGGGGGGAACAAGGGGGGCCTGGGGTGCCCAGGGCTGGGTCAGGAGCATTTGGGGGCACCCAGGGGGGGCAGTGACACCCCCCAGGATTTGGGGGCACCCAGAGGGGGGCCCAGGCACCCCCAGTAGGATTTGGGGACACCCAGGGGAGCCAATGACACCTCCCCCCAGGATTTGGGGGCACCCAGGGGTGCCAGTGACACCCCCCCCCCAGGATTTGGGGACACCCAGGAGGAGCAGTGACACCCCCCAGGATTTGGGGACACCCAGGGGGAGCAGTGACACCCCCCAGGATTTGGGGACACCCAGGGTCACCCAGTAGGGTCTGAGGGCACTCAGGGCTGTTGGGGGGCACAGGGTTGGCCCAGGGTCACCTCAGAGGATTTGGGGGCACCCAGGGGGGTACAGGCACTCCCAGCAGGATCTGGGGGCACCCAGGGTTACCCCAGAGGCTTTGAGGCCACCCCTATTCACCAACCCCTCCTGCCCCCAGCCACTGTGGCCCCCTGTGCCTGTGCCCACCATGTGCCCCCATGCAGTCCTCTGCCCTCCATGGCTGTGCCCCCCGTGCCCCCCAAGCCTGTGCCCCCATGACTGTGCTCCCCATGGCCCTCCGTGCCCCCCGTGCCTGTGCCCCCCATGCCTGTGCCCCTCTGTGCCTGTGCCCCTCTGTGCCCCTCAGTGCCTGTGCCCCCCTGTGCCCCCCCGTGCCCCCCGTGCCTGTGCCCCCATGGTCCCCCGTGCCCCCCATGGCCCCCTGTGCCCCTCAGTGTCTGTGCCCCCCATGCCTGTGCCCCCCATGGCCCCCTGTGCCCCCTCGTGCCCCTCAGTGCCTCTGCCCCCCATGCCTGTGTCCCCCGTGCCCCCCCGTGTCCCCTCAGTGCCGGTGCCCTGTGTGCCCCCCATTCCTGTGCCCCCTCTTTCCCCCTTGTGCCTGTGCCCTTGTCCCCCCCGTGCCCCCCGTGCCTGTCCCCCCTGTGCCCCCCATGCCTGTCCCCCCCGTGCCCCCCGTGCCTGTCCCCCCCGTGCCCCCCATGCCTGTGCCTCCTGTGCCCCCCATGTCCCCGGTGCCCCCCTGTACCTCCCCAGTCCTGTATCCCCCCCCCGTGCCTGTGCCCCCATGCCCCCCATTCCCCCTTTGCCCCCTGTGCCCCTCCTGTGCCCCCCCCGTGTCCCCCACGCCAGTGCCCCTCCTGTGCCCCCCGTGCTGTGCCCCATGACCCCCCTGCTTCCACCCCAATGTCCCCCCTGCACCCCCCGTGTTTCCCCCACATCCCCCCGTGCCCGTGCCCCCCACGGTGCCCTGTGGGCCCCCCTTCCTGTGCCCTGAGACCCCCATGCCTGTGCCCCCATGCCTGTGCCCCCATGTCCTCCAATGCCCGTGCCCCCTGTGCCCCCCGTGCCTGTGCCCCCCATGTCCCCCCCATGCCCCCTGTGCCTGTGCCCCCCATGTCCCCCCCGTGCCCCCCGTGCCTGTGCCCCCCATGTCCCCCCCATGCCCCCTGTGCCTGTACCCCCCATGCCCGTGCCCCCATGTCCTCCAATGCCTGTGCCCCCTGTGCCCCCCGTGCCTGTACCCCCCATGTCCCCCCCGTGCCCCCTGTGCCTGTACCCCCCCCGTGCCTGTGCTCCCCATATCCCCCCATGCCCCCTGTGCTCCCCGTGTCCCCCCGTGCCCCCTGTGCCTGTACCCCCCGTGTCCCCTGTGCCCCCCATGCCCCCTGTGCTCCCCGTGTCCCCCCGTGCCTGTCCCCCCCATGCCTGTGTCCCCCGTGTTCCCCCTTTGCCCCCTGTGCCTGTGCCCCCTGTGTCCCCTCCCCGCCTGTGCCCCTCGTGCCGGTACCCCCCGTGCCCCCCATGCCCCCTTTATCCCCCGTGCCTGTACCCCCCGTCTCCCCCCGTGCCTCCCCGTGCCTGTACTCCTCATGTCCCCTTTATCCCCCGTGTCCCCCCGTGTGTCCCCATGCCTGTGCCCCCCTGTACCCCCCGTGTCCCCCCGTGCCCCCCGTGTCTCCCCCGCGCCCGCGGCGCACTCACCCCCTGCACTCCTGGCGGGAACACGTACTGGATGATGATGGTGCCGAAGGCCTCGTAGCCGGGCAGGGGCAGTTGGTGGTCGCGGGTGACCAGCATGCGCCCGTCGGGGGGCTGGTTGCCCACCAGCTGCCCGTAGAAGCGGCCGCAGACGGGGCAGGCGGAGCGGACCTGCAGCGCCCGCGCGATGCACTCCCCGCAGAAGGAGTGGCGGCACCGCTCCAGCGTGCGGGGCCCCCGCATCTCCCCCAGGCAGATCGGGCACTGCCGCTCGGGCTCCTCGTCCCGCGCCGCCGGAGCCGGGGGGGGAGCCCCGGCCGCGCCCGCGGGGGGCTCGGCGCGACCCCCCGGTCCTTCGGCGGGCCGCTGGCTGCGCTTCTTCAGCTCCTTCTCGGTCTCCTTGAGCAGCGCCTTGAGCGCCTTCCGCGCGGGGCAGAGCCCGCCCGCCCCGCCGGGGGGGCCCGGGGGGGTCGCGCAGAGCTGCAGCACGTACAGCTCGGGGGTCTCGCCGTCCACCAGGATCCGCACCCGCGACTCCTGCGCCAGCAGCGCCAGGCGGGCGGCGCGTTCCCGAGTCACGAACTCCCACACCCGCTTCGGGACCGTCACGCGGCTCTTGGCCGGGCCCCCGCACCCCGACATCCTGGACAGCACGAACGACACTGCGGGGGGACCCCCCAGAGTCAGGGACGGGATCATGGAATACCAGAGATGAGACCCTAAAACCCTCTGAGACTGGAACCCCCCAGAACCGGCAGGGCCCCCCCCACCCCGACATCCTGGACAGCACGAACGACACTGCGGGGGGACCCCGGAGTCAGGGACGGGAGCACAGATCAGAGATGAGACCCCAAAACCCTCTGAGACTGGAACCCCCCAGAACTGGCAAGGCCCCCACACCCCGACATCCTGGACAGCACCAACGACACTGCGGGGGGACCCCACGGTCAGGGATGGGATCACGGAATACCAGAGACAGGACTCTAAAACCCTCTGAAACTGGACCCCCCCAGAACCATCCCCGACTCTTGGCCGGGCCCCCGCACCCCGACATCCTGGACAGCACCAACGACACTGCGGGGGGACCCCACAGAGTCAGGGACAGGATCACAGAATACCAGAGATGAGACCCCAAAACCCAGAGACTGGAACCCCCCAGAAGTGGCAGGGCCCCCCCACACCCCACACCCTGGACAGCACCAATGACACTGCGGGGGGACCCCCCAGAGTCGGGGACAGGATCCCAAAATGTCAGAGACTGGACCCAAAACCCCTCTGAGACTGGACCCCAAAACCACCAGGGCTGGACCTCCAAAGCCCTCTGAGACTGCGCCCCTAAACCCTCTGACCCTGGATCGCAAAACGTCAGGGACTGTGCCCCCAAACAGCACAGACTGGACCCCCCAGAACCATCCCCGCCTCTTGGGGGGGCCCCCCACCCCCCACCCTGACACTGCGGGGACCCCACGGTCAGGGATGGGACCCCAAAATGTCAGAGACTGAACCCCAAAACCCTCTGAGACTGGACCCCAAAACATCAGAGAATGGACCCCAAAACATCAGGGACTGAATCCCAAATCCATCAGGGACTGACCCCAAAAACATCAGGGATGGGACCCCAAACCCCTCTGAAACTGGACCCCAAAATATCAGGGACTGGACCTCAAAACCATCAGGGACCAGACCCCAAACCGTCACAGACTGGACCCCAAAACCATGAGGGATTGGACCCCAAAACATCAGACTGGATCCCCAAACCCTCTGAGACTGAAACCCTAAACAGAAGCGACTGGATCTCTAAACATCACAGACAGACCCCAAAAACATCCAGGACTGGACCCCAAAACATGAGAAACTGGACCCCCAAAACAGCAGAGACCAGACCTCAAAATATCAGACTGGACCCAAAACCATGTGGGATTGGACCCCAAACCACCAGGGACTGGACCCCCAAACCCCCCCGAGACTGGACCCCCCAGCACCGTCCCCTGCTCTTGGTGCCCCCCTGAACCCCAACACCCTCAGCACAAACTGCACTGGGGGGACCCCGAAACATCAGGGGCTGGGCATGGACCCCCAAACCCCCAGAGACTGGACCCCCAAACCTCCAGGGACTGGACCCCAAAACCCCCAGAGACTGGACCCCCAAACCTCCAGGGACTGGACCCCAAAACCCCCAGAGACTGGACCCCCAAACCGACAGGGACTGGATCCCAAAACCATCAGGGGCTGGACCCCCAAACCATCAGGGACTGGACCCCCAAATCATCAGGGACTGGACCCCCAAACCATCAGGGACTGGACCCCCAAAGCAGCAGAGACTGGACCCCCAAACCTCCAGAGAGTGGACCCCCAAACCAGCAGAGACTGGATCCCAAAACCATCAGGGACTGGACCCCCAAACCCCCAGAGACTGGACCCCCAAACCAGCAGAGACTGGAACCCCAAATCATCAGGGACTGGACCCCCAAACCCCCAGAGACTGGACCCCCAAATCCCCAGGGGCTGGACCCCCAAACCCCCAGAGACTGGACACCCAAACCTCCAGAGAGTGGACCCCCAAACCATCAGGGACTGGACCCCCAAATCCCCAGGGGCTGGACCCCCAAACCAGCAGGGGCTGGACGTGGCACCCAAGGGTGGCCCCCCCAAACCCTCCGAGCCTGGACACTGCAGGAGCGACCCCAAAAACCCCCAGAATCTGGGCAAACTGCCCCAAAACCTCCCAGAGCCTGGGTATGGACCCCCCCCAAACCCCCCAGACACCTGAGCATGGACCCCCCAAAATCCCCCAAAGACCTGGGCATGGACCGCCCAAACCCCCCCTCGTGGGTATGGACCCCCCAAATTCCCCCGAGTCTGGGCAAGGCCCCCCCAAACCCTGAGCCCTGGCACCGAGGGGGGACCCCAAAAACCCTCAGAGATCTGGGTAAGGCCCCCCCAAAGCCCCCCCTGAGCCCTGGCACTGAGGGGGGACCCCAAACCACCCTGGGGGACACGGTGCCCGCCCCTGAGGTGGCACCCCAAGGACTGACCCCCCAAATCTGTGACACCCCCGGGGGTGTCACCCCCCCACGACCCCTGGGGGGGTTGGGGGGGTGAGGTTTGGGGCCCCCCCTTTCCCCAGGACCCCCCACCCCGGGAGGGGGTCCCCATGGCCGGGGGGGTGCCCACGGATGGGGGGGTGCTGAGGGGGGTCCCCAAACCCAGGAAGGTGCCTGGAGGGGTCCCCACAGTTGGACAGGGGGCCCCAAAGATGGGGGGGGGTGGGTTTCAGGGGGGGGGTCCCAGGGCTGGAGGGGGTCCCCAAAGATGGGGGAGGGTTTGAGGGGGGGTCCCAGGGTCAGGGGGGTTCCAAAGGGGGTCCCCACAGATGGGAGGGGTCTGAAGGGGTCCCAGAGCTGAGGGGGTCCAAAGGGGGGCCCCAAAGATGGGGGGGTTTGAGGGGGGGGTCCCAGAGTCGGGGGGATCCAAAGGGGGTCCCCACAGATGGGGGGGGGTTGAGGGGGGGTCCCAGAGCCGGGGGGGGGTCTGAGAGGGGTTCCCACAGAAGGGGGGGGGGGGGTTGGGGGTCTGAGGGGGTGTCCCATGACCAGGGGGGTCTGAGGAGGGTCCCCACAGATGGGAGGGGTCTGAGGGGGGGGTCCCAGAGCTGGGCTTTGGGTATCCATACCCCCAAAGGGGGTCACCACAGATGGGGGGGTTTGAGGGGAGGTCCCATGACCGGGGGGGTCTGAGGAGGGTCCCCATAGATGGGAGGGGTCTGAGGGGGGATCCCATGGCTGGGGGGGTCCGAGGAGGGGTCCCATGGCCAGGGGGGTATGAAGGGGGGTCCCAGGGCAGGAGGGGGGGTCTGAGGGGGTTTCCCAGAGCCAGGGGGAGTCCGAGGGGGGGTCCCATGGCCGGGGGGGTCTGAGGGGGTTCCTCAGAGTTGGGGGGGGGTCCGAGGAGGGGTCCCATGGCCAGTGGGGTATGAAGGGGGGTCCCAGGGCAGGAGGGGGGGTCTGAGGGGGTTTCCCAGAGCCAGGGGGAGCCCGAGGGGGGGTCCCATGGCCGGGGGGGTCTGAGGGAGGGGGGGTCCCATGGTCGGGGGTTCTGAGGGGGTTCCCCAGAGCCAGGGCGGTCAGAGGGGGGGGGAGTCCCATGGCCGGGGGGGGTCCGAGGGGGGGTCCCATGGCCGGAGGGTCCCACACCCACCTGGTGAGCCCATGGGGGACGAGCCGGAGGTGCCGGGGGGGGATCAGCAGAGCCACGAGCCCGGGGCTGGGGGGACACGGGGGGGTCACGGGGGGGGCATGGGGGGGCTCCCACCCCCCCCCGAACGCCTCCCCCATCAGGAGACCCTACAACAACAACAACAGCGCCGCCCCCCCCATGTCCCCAGAGGACCCCGCAACCCCCCAACAGGTTTGGGGGGGTCTCCAGCCCCCTCCCAGCAGGTTTGGGGGGGGGTCACCAGCCCCCCCCTAAACCTCGCTAAACCCCCCAAACCACCACAGCACCCCGGGACTGGGGGGGGGGGGGGGAAGGGGTTCGGGGGGTCCCCGCGGTTCTGGGGGGGCTGAACATGTGCCCCCCCTCCCTTGGGGTGTCCCCCCACCCCAGAGATTCCTGTGGGGCTTCGGAGGGGGGTCGGGGCAGGGGGGGGTCACACAGACCCGGGGGGCGATGGGGACGGGAAGGCCCGGGGGGGACGGACAGGCCCGGGGGGCTTTGGGGGGGGCGACGATGGTCGGGGGGGGACGGACAGGCCTGGGGGGGGTGTGGGGGTCCCGATTATTCCCGAGGAAGGTCGGGGGGTCCCGACAGGGCCCGGGGGGGACGGACAGGCCCGGGTAGGGGGTCGGGGGCTGTCAGGGGGTCCCGATAAGGCCCAGGGGGGACAGACAGGCCCGGGAGGGGGTCCCGATAAGGCCCCGAGTGGGATCGGGGGGTCCCGACAAGGCCCGGGACTGACGGACAGGCCTGGGGAGGGGCGCAGGAGGTCCCGATAAGGCCCCAGGGGGTGTCGGGGGGTCCCGACAAGGCCCGGGACAGACGGACAGGCCCGGGGAGGGGCCGGGGGGTCTCTCCGGTGGGGGCCGCGCCAGGCCCGGGGCGGGGGGCGCGGGCAGGGCGGGGGTCGGGGGGGTCCGGGGCGCTGCGGGGGGGCGGGGGCGGTGCCGGGGGGGTCCCGCTCCCCCCCAGATCCTCCCCGCCCCCCCCCAATCCCCCCCATTCCCCCCCCAATCCCCCCTCCCCCCCCACCCACCGGGCCCGGGCGGCCGCAGCATCGCGGGCGCTCCCGCGTCACGTGACCGCGCGGGGCGGGGCGGGGCCGCGCGTCACCATGGCAACGGCGCGGGGCCGAGGCGGAGGGGCGGGGCCTAAAACGGCGGAGGCGGGGCAAGGGTAAAGGAGTGGCAGCGGCTCTGCGGCGAGGGGGCGTGGCCAGAGCGACGGGGGCGTGGTCAGAGGGGAGGAAGCGCGATGCTGAAGGGCGTGGCCAAACTGTGGAGGCGTGGTCAGAGAGTGGGGCGTGGCCAAAAGTGTGAGGGCGGGGCCAGGAGAGCCCGGGGCGGAGCATTTTGGGGGGGAGGGGCTCGGAATCAAGGGGGGTGGAACGGGGGGAGGGGGCGAGGGTTCTGGAATAAAGGGGGTGGGGGTGTTTTTGGGGGGGGCGGGGGGTGTTTGGAGGGTGCGAGGGGGCCCAGAATGAGGGGAGGTTGGGGGACATGGGGAGTCTGGGGAGTCCGGGGGGGTCCGAGAATGAAGGAGGTTTGGGGGTGAGCAGGGGGCGCTCGGGGGGTTTTGGGGGGGCCGGGGGTGTTTGAGGGGTGCGGGGGGGTCCGGGAATGAAGGGGGTTGGGGGGTGAGCAGGGGACGCTCGGGGGGATTTGGGGGGGTCCGGGAATGAAGGGGGTCGGGGGATGAGCAGGGGGGGCCCGGGGGGATTTGGGGGGGGGCCGGGGGGGTTTGAGGGGTCCCGGAATGGGGTCGGAGCCGCATTGGGTTCAATAATTTATTTCTCGGGGTAGGTGGGGGGGGGGGGAAGGGAGCCCCTCCCCGTTCAGGGGGTCCCACTGGTAATGGGGGAGGGGCGGGGGGGGTCACACCAGGTCAGGGTCCCCCCCCCTCACCCCGGGGGCTGCAGGAAAACGGGGGGGGGCTCAGGTGCCCCCCCAGGTCCACGTGGAGGGGGTGCAAGGAGAGACCCCCCCAGACTGGTTCAGAAGAGGGAGGGGGCTGTGCCCCCCCCCCCCCATAAAACGGGGGGGCTGCACCCCCAGAGGGTCAGGAAGGGGGACCCCCCACCCCCCTCACCCTGGAGCAAGTAGTGTTTGACCCCCCCAGCACTGTGGGGGGGGAAGGGTCCCAGACCCCCCCGAGGATGGGGGGACACCCCAGAGTCCTCTGAGGATGGGGGGGGCACCCCTGAGGATGGGGGGGCACCCCAGACCCCCCAGTGCCGGGGGGGGCACCCCAGACCCCCCCAGTGCCGGGGGCTGGGCCGGAGCCCCCCCGACCCCCCCCATATAAATTTAAGGCACTTGAGTGGCAAAGCCCCCGTTTTGGGGGGGAGGGGCTGCCGGGGGGGGTGGGCTCGGCCGGGGGGGGTTGTTGGTCCGGGGGGTTCCCGGGGGGGGGTCCAGGGCCCCCCCTCAGGCGAAGATGTTGGTGATGAAGTCGAGGAAGCGCTTGGCGTACTGCTCGGGGTGCACCGTGGAGATCTCGGCCCCTGCCTGGGGGGCACCGGCTCAGACCCCTCCAGAGACACCCCCTAACTGACCCTTCCCCCCAGAGACCCCCCCAAACTGACCCTTCCCCCCTGGGACCCCCCCAAACTGACCCTTCCCCCCTGGGATCCCCAGAGACCCCCCCCAAACTGACCCTTCCCCCCAGAGACCCCCAGAACTGACCCTTCCCCCCTAAGACCCCCCCGGACTGACAGATCCACCTGAGACCCCCAAAGACCCCCCCAGACCCCAAAATACCCCCTCAGCCCCCAGAGTGCCCCTCCAGACCCCAAAGTGCCCCCTCAGCCCCAAAGTGCCCCCCCAGCCCCTAGAGTGCACTCCCAGCCCCCAAACTGCCCCCCCAGCCCTCAAACTGCCCCCCCAGCCCCCAGAGTGCACCCCCAGCCCCCAAACTGCCCCCCCAGCCCCCAAAGTGCCCCCCAGCCCCCAGAGTGCTCCCTCTGCCCCCCAAGTGCCCCCCCAGCTTCCAGAGTGAACCCCCAGCCCCAAAGTGCCCCCCAAGTGCCCCCCCAGCCCCCCCTACCCCGTGTTTGACGGTCTTGGCCGCGTGAGCCGCCTTCCTGCGCGCGTCGTACTGAGTGAGCACATCGATGAGCCCCATGAAGTACAGCTCCCTGCGGGGGGCTCCTGGGGGCACAGGGACCCCTGAGACCCCAAACATCCCCCCTGCACCCCAAACATCCCCCCATGAAGAACAGCTCCCTGTGGGGGGCTCCTGGGGGCACAGGGACCCCTGAGACCCCCCCTGAATCCCAAACATCCCCCCTGCACCCCAAACATCCCCCCATGAAGTACAGCTCCCTGCGGGGGGCTCCTGGGGGCACAGGGACCCCTGAGACCCCCCCTGAGACCCCAAACATCCCCCCTGTACCCCAAACATCCCCCCATGAAGTACAGCTCCCTGCAGGGGGCTCCTGGGGGCACAGGGACCCCTGAGACCCCCCCTCACCCCAAACATCCCCCCATGAAGTACAGCTCCCTGCGGGGAGCTCCTGGGGGCACAAGGGGGTCAGGGACCCCAAACAACCCCCCATGAACCCCAAACTACCCCCCCTGAACCCCAAACATCCCCCCCATGAAGTACAGCTCCCTGCAGGGGGCTCCTGGGGGGCACGGGGACCCCTGAGACCCCAAACACCACCCCCCCTGCAACCCCAACAACCCCCGATGAGGACAGGGGTGTGACCCCCCCAACTGTGCCCCCCCAGCCCCAGTCGTGCCCCCAGCCCCAACTGTGCCCCCCAACCATGGCCCCCCAGCCCCAGTTGTGCCCCCGCAGCCCCAGTTTTGCCCCCCCAGCCCCAGTTGTGCCCCCCAGCCCCAGTTTTGCCCCCCAGCCCCAGTTTTGTCCCCCCAGCCCCCCCCGTGCCCCCCTCACTGACCGTCGGCCCCCCTGACCCCGTACACGTCCACGCTGGGGTCGAGTTCTCCGGGCCCGGGGGGTCTGTAGGAGTTGAGGAGCCCCCCCAGCCCCTCGGGGGAGGTGCCGTAGGGCCCCCACCCCCCCTCGTCGCCCCCCCCGGGGGGCTCCTCCTCCTCCAGCTCCTCCTCCTCCTCCTGCTCGCCCCGCTCCAGGTCGTGGATGCCCAGCAGGAGACTGTACCCCATCAGCTTCTGCTGCACCAGGAACTGCGGGCACCGAGCGCTGGGGGCACCCCGGGCATGGGTGGGGACCCCCGGACCCCAAGCCCCCCCCCCGGGCATGGGTGGAGACCCCCGGACACCAAAAATCCCTCCAGGGCAGGGGAAGGGACCCCCGGACCCCAAAAATCCTCACAGGGCAGGGGAAGGGACCCCCGGACCCCAAAAATCCTCACAGGGCAGGGGAAGGGACCCCCGGACCCCAAACTCCCCGCCCGGCATGGGCAGGGACCCCTGGACCCCAAAAATGCTCCCAGGGCATGGGCAGAGGCCCCCAGACCCCCAAAATCCCTCCAGGACATGGGCAGGGACCCCCGGACCCCAAAAATCCCCCCAGGGCATGGGCACAGCCCCCCAGGGCATGGATGGGGCCCCCCAGACCCCCAGGGCATGGGCAGGGCCCCAAAAATCCCCCAGGGCATGGGCAGGGACCCCCAGACCCCAAAAACCCTCCCAGGGGGTGCAGCCCCCCCCAATGTCCCCCCATGTTGTGCAGCCCCCTCATATCCCCCCCCAAGGGGTGCAGACCCCCCAGTGTCTCCCCTGGGGTCTGTAGCCCCCCCCATGTCCCCACCATGTTGTGCAGCCCCCCCATGTCCCCCTGGGGGTGCAGCCCCCCCAATGTCCCCCCACGTCCCCCCATGTCGTGCAGCCCCCCCATGTCCCCCCCAATGTCCCCCCATATCCTCCCCATTTTTGCAGCCCCCCCATGGACCCCATCTCCCCCCATGTTGTGCAGTTCCCCCATGTCCCCCCATGTCCCCCCCATTTTTGCAGCCCCTCCATGTCCCCCCACGCCCCCCCATGTCGTGCAGCCCCCCCCATGTCCCCCCCATGTCCCCCCATGTCGTGCAGCCCCCCCAATGTCCCCCCAATGTCCCCCCATATCCTCCCCATTTTTGCAGCCCCCCCATGTCCCCCCCATGTCCCCCCCATGGACCCCCTGTCCCCCCATGTTGTGCAGCCCCCCCAATGTCCCCCCCATGTCCCCCCGTGCCCCCCCCGTGCCCACCTCCACGTCCCTGCGCAGTTTGTCCATGAAGAGCCGCTGCTGCTCCTCCCCCACGAAAACCTTCTCGTTGTTGTTGAGGAAATCCACGTCCTTCAGGGTGGGCAGCTCCTTACCCTGGGGGGGCACGGACCCCTCAGGACCCCCCCGGGACACCCCCAGGGCTGGGGGAGCCCCTGAGCCCCCCCGGGACACCTCTGGACCTGGGGGAGCCCCTGAGCCCCCCTGGGGCCTCCTGGGGCTGGGGGACACCCTGAGCCCCCCCCGGGACCCCTCTGGAGCTGGGAGAGCCCCCTGAGCCCCCCCAGGACCCCTCTGGGGCTGGGGGACACCCTGAGTCCCCCCCAGGACCCCTCTGGAGCTGGGAGAGCCCCCTGAGCCCCCCCAGGGACCCCTCTGGGGCTGGGGGAGCCCCTGAGCCCCCCCGGGACACCTCTGGGCTGAGGGACCCCCTGAGTCCCCCCTCGGGACCTCCCGGGAGCCCCCCAGGGCTGAGGGACCCCCTGAGTCCCCCCTCGGGACCCCTCCAGGGCTGGGGGAGCCCCCAGACAGGGGCTGGGACAGGGACAGGGGACCCTCGCTGGTTATGGGGGAGGGGGGAGTCAGGGAGACCCCTCCCCCACATATTTGAGGGGAGTAAAGAGGCCTGGAGACCCCCCCTAAAAGTGACAAGGGTTGGAAACCACCCCCCAAATTTGAGGGGAATAACAAGGCCTGGAGACCCCCCTAGACCCAAATTTTTGGGGGAGTAATGAGGCCTGGGGACCCCCCCCCAAAGTGACAAGGGTTGGAAAACCCATCCCCCAAATTTAGGAGGGGACCAAAGAGGCATTTTGAGGGGAATAACAAGTCCCAGAGACCCCCCCAGACCCAAATTTTGAGGGGAATAACAAGGTCTGGAGACACCCCAGACCCAAGTTTGGGGGGAGTAACGAGGCCTGGAGACCCCCCCCAAAAGTGACAAGAGCTGGAAACCCTCCCCCCCAAATCTGAGGGGAGTAACAAGTCCCAGAGACCCCCCCAGACCCAAATTTTGGGGGGAATAACAAGTCCTGGAGACCCTCCCCCATATCTGGGGGGAGTAACGAGGCCTGGAGACCCCCCCCAAAAGTAACAAGGCCTGGAGACCCCCCCCCAAAGTGACAAGGCCCAGAACCCCCCCCCCCAAATTTGGGAGGGGACCAAAAAGGCATTTTGAGGGGAAATAACAAGTCCTGGAGACCCCCCCAGACCCAAATTTTGGGGGGAATAAGAGGCCTGGAGACCCCCCCAGACCCAAATTTTGGGGGGAATAAGAGGCCTGGAGACACCCTCCCCCCCAAATGTGGGGGTCCCAGCCCGGCCCCCCCGGTACCTTCTCCTTGTCACTGGCCTCTCTGTCCACGAGGGAGCCCTGGGGAGAGGGACGGGGGTCACGGGGGGCTTGGGGGGGCATGGGGGGGTTTGGGGGGTCATTGGGAGGTTTTGTGGGGTCATGGGTGGGTTTTGGGGAGTCATGGGGGCATTGCGGGGGGTCCCGGGGGGGCTTGGGGGGGTAATGGGGGGTTTTGAGGGGGTGATGGGGGGCATTTTGAGGGGTCAAGGGGGGGGTTAGGGGGGTCATGGGGGGTGTTTGGGGGTCACAGGGGGGTTTTGGGGGGTCAAGGGGGGGGTTAGGGGGGTCATGGGGGGGTTTTGGGGGATGATGGGGGTGTTTTGGGGGGTCACAGGGGTGTTTTAGGGGGTCATGGGCCGGTTTTGGGGGGGGTCCTGTCTCCCCAGGGGGGGATGGGGGGGTTTTGGGGGGTCACAGGGGGTTTTAGGGAGTCATGGGAAGGTTTTAGGGGGGTCATGGGGGGGTTTTGGGGGGTGATGGGGGGGGTTGGGTGGTCATGGGAAGGTTTTAGGGGGGTCATGGGGGTTTTGGGGGGTCCTGCCTCCCCAGGGAGTGATGGGGGGTGGTTGGGGGGTCATGGGGGGGTTGGGGATGATGGGGGGTTTTGGGGGATCATGGGGGAGGTTTTGGGGGGTGATGAGGAGGTTTGGGGGATCACAGGGAAGTTTTGGGGGGTCACAGGGGTGTTTTGGGGCACCACAGGGAGATTTTGGGGGGTCATGGGGGGGTTTTGGGGGGTGATGGGGGGGTTGGGGGGTCATGGGAGGAGTTTCGGGGGGGTCACAGGGGGTTTTGGGGGGATCATGGGGGGGGTTGGGGAGGTCAAGGGGTGGTTTTGGGGGGTCATGGGGGCATTTTGGGGGGTCACGGGGGGGGTTGGGGGGTGATGGGGGGTTTTGGGGAGTCATGGGGTGTTTTGGGGGGTGATGGGGGGGTTTGGGGAGTCATGGGAAGGTTTTAGGGGGTCACAGGGGGGGTTTTGGGGATCCTGCCTCCACGGGGGATGCTGGGGGGGGGGGTTGTGGGGTGATGGAAGAGGTTTGGGGGGTCATGGGGGGTTTGGGGGTCATGGGAAGGTTTTAGGGGGTCACAGGGGGGTTTTGGGGGGTGCTGCCCCCTCGGGGGTTGCTGGGGGGGCTTTTTGGGGGTGCTGCCCCCCCGGAGGGGTAATGGGGGGGTTTTTGGGGGTGCTGCCCCCCTGGAAGGGTGCAGGGGGGGTTTTTTGGGGGTGCTGCCCCCCCGGGGGGGTAATGGGGTGATTTTTGGGGGTGCTGCCCCCCCGGGAGGGTAATGGGGGGGGTTTTGGGGGTGCTGCCCCCCCGGAGGGGTAATGGGGGGATTTTTGGGGGTGCTGCCCCCCTGGGGGGGTAATGGGGGGGTTTTTGGGGGTGCTGCCCCCCCGGAGGGGTGCAGGGGGGGTTTTTGGGTGGTGCTGCCCCCCCCCGGGGGGGTTTTGGGGCCGCCCCTCACCTTGAGGTCGTACTTCCTGTGCAGGGCCAGGCGGTGGCTGAAGAGGTTCCTCATGACCAGCAGGTACCGGTCCTCGCTCTCCACACTCACCCGGTACATGCCCAGGAACTGCGGCAGCAGCGTCTGCCCGTGGCACTGCACCACGTGCTGGGGGCACGGGGGGCACAGGGGGGCTTAGGGACCCCCCCAGACCCCATCCCCATCCCCAGCGTGTGCCCGTGGCACTGCACCACGTGCTGGGGGCACGGGAGAGTTCAGGGACCCCCCTGTGCCCCACAAAACCCCCTCAGACCCCTCCCCATCCCCAGTGTGTGCCCGTGGCACTGCACCACGTGCTGGGGGGGCACAGGGGGGCTTAGATCTGTACCCCCCATCAGCAGTGTCTGCCTGTGGCACTGCACCATGTGCTGGGGGGCACAGGGGGGCTTAGAGACCCTCCCTGTGCCCCCCCCAAAACCCTCTGTGCCCCCCCATCAGCAGCATCTGCCCGTGGCACTGCACCATGTTCTGGGGGCACGGGGGGGCTCAGAGACCCCCCCAAAACTCCCTCAGATCCCCCCATCACCAGCACGTGCCCGTGGCACTGCACCATGTACTGGGGGGCACAGGGGGCACACCTGAGATCAGGGATCCCCCTCTGTGCCCCCCCAAAACCCCCTGTGCCCCCCCATCAGCAGCGTGTGCCCCTGGCACTGCCCCATGTGCTGGGGGGCACAGGGGGGGCACAGGGGGGGCACAGGGACACGGCTGGGCTGGGGGGGGGCATGGTGACACCCCTGAGCTCTGGGATCACCCTGTGCCCCCCCTGTACCTGTTGGCAGTGGGACAGCAGTGTGTGCCCACACGGGGGGCACAGTGACACCCCTGAGCTCAGGGAGTCCCCAGACACCCCCTGTGCCCCCCTCACCTAGTGATGATGTGCCAGCCCCCCGTGCCCCCCATTCCCCCCATACCTGGTAACAGTGTGCCCCCCATACCTGCTGATAATGTGCCAGCAGTGCCCCTGTACCCCCCTCACCTGGTGGTACTGTGCCAACAGTGCCCCCTGTGCCCCTCACCTGGTGGTACTGTGCCAGCAGTGCCCCCCATGCCCCCTGTGCCCCTCACCTGGTGGTACTGTGCCAGCAGTGCCCCCCATGCCCCCTCTGCCCCCTCACCTGGTGGTACTGTGCCAGCAGTGCCCCCTGTGCCCCTCACCTGGTGGTACTGTGCCAGCAGTGCCCCCTCACCTGGTGGTACTGTGCCAGCAGTGCCCCCCATGCCCCCCATACCCCCCTCACCTGGTGGTACTGTGCCAGCAGTGCCCCCCATACCCCCCTCACCTGGTGGTACTGTGCCAGCAGTGCCCCCCATGCCCCCTGTGCCCCCTCACCTGGTGGTACTGTGCCAGCAGTGCCCCTGTGCCCCCTCACCTGGTGGCACTGTGCCAGCAGCGCCCCCCATGCCCCCTGTACCCCCTCACCTGGTGGTACTGTGCCAGCAGTGCCCCCCATGCCCCCTGTGCCCCTCACCTGGTGGTACTGTGCCAGCAGTGCCCCCCATGCCCCCTCACCTGGTGGTACTGTGCCAGCAGTGCCCCCCATGCCCCCTCACCTGGTGGTACTGTGCCAGCAGCCCGTGCACATCAGCCACGCCCTCACTGCTGAGCTCCTTCAGCACCAACGTCCCATCGGCCGAGAGCAGCAACCGGGGGGAGGTGTGGGACCAACGGGGGGGGGTGCGGGCCAGGGACACCTGGGGGGGGGAGAGACCCTATAGAGACCCTACAGTGATCCTATAGAGACCCTATAGACACCCTATAATGGGCCAGGGACACCTGGGGGGGACACAGGCCCTATAGAGACCCTATAGAGACCCTATAGAGACCCTATAGAGACCCTATAGACAACCTATAATGGGCCAGGGACACCTGGGGGGGGACACAAACCCTATAGAGACCCTACAGAGACCCTATAGACACCCTATAGACACCCTATAGAGACCCTACAGTGGGACCAACGGGGGGTGCGGGCCAGGGACACCTGGGGGGGACACAGACCCTATAGAGACCCTATAGAGATCCTATAGAGACCCTATAATGGGCCAGGGACACCTGGGGCAACAGAGAAATCCTACAGTGATCCTATAGAAATCCTGTAACGGCTCAGGGACACCTGGGGAAGAAAGGGGATCCTACAGAGATCCTACAGACACCCAACACAGGGGGGACCGGGCCAGGGACACCTGGGGGACAGGGCTGACCCTACAGAGATCCTACAGTGATCCTATGGCAAGCCAGGGACACCTGGGGGACGGGGGTGACCCCCCAGGGCTCTGGGTGATCCCAAGGGGACAGGGGGTGACCCCACAGGGGTCTGGGTGATCCCAAGGGGACAGGGGGTGACCCCACAGGGCTCTGGGTGATCCCAAGGGGACAGGGGGTGACCCCACAGGGGTCTGGGTGATCCCAAGGGGACAGGGGGTGACCCCAAGGGGACAGGGGTGACCTCAAAGAGCTCTGGGTGACCCCCCAGGGGTCTGGGTGACCCCAAGGGGACAGGGGTGACCCCAAGGGGACAGGGGTGATCCCAAGGGGACAGGAGGTGATCCCAAAGGGACAGGAGGTGATCCCAAAGGGACAGGGGTGATCCCCCAGGGCTCTGGGTGATCCCAAAGGAACAGGGGTGACCCCACAGGGCTCTGGGTGATCCCAAAGGAACAGGGGTGATCCCAAGGGGACAGGGGTGACCCCAAGGGGACAGGGGTGACCCCACAGGGTTCTGGGTGACCCCACAGGAACAGGGGTGATGCCAAAGGAATAGAGGTGACCCCAAGGGGACAGGGGTGATCCCAAAGGAACAGGGGTGACCCCCCAGGGCTCTGGGTGATCCCAAAGAGACGAGGTGACCCCAAGGGGACAGGGGTGACCCCACAGGGGTCTGGGTGACCCCCCAGGAGACAGGGTTGACCCCAAAGGGACAGGGGTGATCCCACAGAGATCTGGGTGACCCCAAAGGGACAGGGGTGACCCCCCAGGGGTCTGGGTGACCCAAAGGGGACAGGGGTGACCCCACAGAGCTCTGGGTGACCCCACAGGGGTCTGAGTGATCCCAAGGGAACAGGGGTGACCCCCCAGGGCTCTGGGTGACCCCAAGGGGACAGGGGTGATCCCCCAAGGGTCTGGGTGACCCCAAAGGAACAGGGGTGACCCCAAGGGGACAGGGGTGATCCCCCAGGGCTCTGGGTGATCCCAAAGGGACAGGGGTCCCCCAAAAGGTCTGGGTGCCCCCCCAGGGGTGTGGGTGATCCCAAAGGGACAGGGGTGCCCCCCAGGGGTGTGGGTGCCCCCCCAGGGGTGTGGGTGCCCCCCAGGCCCCCCCACCTGATAGTCCTGGTCGTCGATGCCGAACCTCTCACGCAGGTTGCGGAACACCTGGGGACAGTACTCCTTGAACTTGAAGTGGCCGGGCAGGTTCTCCCTGGGGGGGCAGCAGGTCAGGTTTTGGGGTGCCCCCCCCCCCCGGCAGGACCCCCCGCCCGCCCCACTCACCTGTTGAACAGGTGGTTGTTGACCTTGATTTTGGAACTGGCCTTGAAGTCGTCGGGGAGGAGCATCACGGGCAGGGGCACCTGGGCCAGCTCGTTGATCTGGGGGGGGCACAGGGGGTGGTGGGACCCCCCCGGGACCACCCCCACACCCTGGGACTGCCCCATATCCCCCGGGACCACCCCCACACCCTGGGACCGCCCCATATCCCCCGGGACTGGGAACATCCCCCCCAGACCACCCCAACCCCCCCCCGAGACCTGCCCCACACTCTGGGACTGCCCCAACCCCCCCCGGGGCTGGGAACATCCCCTCGGACCGCCCCAAATCCCCCCGGGGCTGGGAACACCCCCCAACCCCCTCCGGGACCAACCCCCCAAGGGCTGGGAACATCCCCCCCCCCCCGGGACCACCCTTCAACCCCCCGGGGCCGGGAACAACCCCCGGCCCCACTCAACTCCCCCCAGGGCTGGTAACACCCCCCAACCCCCCAGGGACCACCCCAAGCCCGTCCGGGACCACCCCCCATCCCCCGGGACCGGGAACAGCCCCCGGGACCACCCCAAGCCCGCCAGGGACCACCCCCTATCCCCTGGGACCACCCCCATCCGCCCCGGACCACCCCCCGTCCCCTGGGACCGGGAACACCTCCCCGGGACCGCCCCAAACCCGCCGGGACCACCCCCCAACTCGCCAGATCCACCCCAACCCCCCGGGGTGGTGACACCCCCCCCAGTCCCCCGGAGGGGTCCCCAAATGCGGGGGGGGGGGGGTGGGGAATGGGGGTCCCGGCGGATGGAGCTCGAGGGAGGGGGGGCCTGGGGGGGACACACGGGAGGGGGCTCTGGGGGGCACACGGGACAATCCGGGGGGAGGGGGTCTCGGGCACACAAAGGGGGTCCTGGGGACACAGGGGGAGGGGTCCTGCGGGGCACAAATGGGGAGTCCTGGGGAGGGGGTCTCGGGCACACAAAGGGGGTCCTGGGGACACAGGGGGGGGGGTCCTGCGGGGCACAAATGGGGAGTCCTGGGGAGGGGGTCTCGGGCACACAAAGGGGGGGGTCCTGGGGACACATGGGGGGCCCTGGGGGGGACACACGGGAGGGGGGCTCTGGGGGGCACAGGGGGGACCTGGGGGGCACACGGGACAATCCGGGGAGAGGGGATCTCGGGCACACAAAAGGGGGTCCTGGGGGGCACACGGGGGTCCTGGGGACACAGAGGGGGGTCTGGGGACACAGAAAGTCTTGGGCGGCACCCGAGGGTCCCTGTGGGGATCCGGAGTGACCCCCTGGGGGTCCCTGGGGGGGGGGGGGGGTTAGGGGGGTCCCAAGGGTTCCTGTGGAGGTCCCTGGGGGGGTCCCTGTGGGTGTCCCGGGGGTCCCCGGGGGGGGTCCCGAGCCCACCGCGGTGCCGGTGTTAGGGGTGTCCCAGGGCTCTCTGGAGGGGTCCCTGTTGCGGTCCCGGCCCCCCCGCGGTGCCGGTGCCCACCTGGTGGGTGACGCCCCAGGCCAGCACCGCCAGCAGCGGGTCGGCGGCGCGCGGCAGCTTCACCCGCTGGGGCACGAACCGCTTCTGCTTCTTCTTCGTGCGGGCGGCGCCGGGAACCGGAGCGGCACCGGCGGCACCTGCGGGGCCTCCCGGGCCGGGGCCCGCCGCCGCCGCCGCCATGGCACCGCTACCGCCAACGCTTCCGCTTCCGCCCGGAACACGCCGCACTTCCGCCCGGAACTACCGCACTTCCGCCCGCAACTTACGGCGCTTCCGCCCGGAACTCACAGCATTTCCGCCCGCACCCGGAACAGCGACGGAGAGCGAAAGCTGTTCCCTGTTCCCTGTCCCTCTCCCTGTTCCCTGTCCCCTGTCCCTGTTCCCTCTCCCTGTTCCCTGTCCCTGTTCCCTCTCCCTGTCCCCTGTCCCTGTTCCCTGTCCCCTGTTCCAGTCCCCTGTCCCTTGTCCCTTGTCCCCTGTCCTTGTCCCCTGTCCCTGTCCCCTGTCCCCTGTCCCTGTCCCCTGTCCCTGTCCCCTGTTCCCTGTCCCTGTTCCCTCTCCCTGTCCCCTGTCCCTGTCCCCTGTCCCCTCTCCCTGTCCCTGTCCCTTGTCCCTTGTCCCCTGTCCTTGTCCCCTGTCCCTGTTCCCTGTCCCCTGTCCCTGTCCCCTGTCCCTGTCCCCTGTCCCTGTCCCCTGTTCCCTGTCCCTGTTCCCTCTCCCTGTCCCCTGTCCCTGTTCCCTGTCCCCTGTTCCAGTCCCCTGTCCCTGTCCCTGTCCCTCCCCCAAAAACACCCCCTGAACCCCCCCGGGGCACTGCAGGGGGGTGAGGGGTGACCCCCCCACACCCAAACCCACCTCCTGACCCACCCCCCCTCGAGCACCAGGACCTGCGGGAGGGGGGGGCCAAGAAGTGACCCCCCCAAAAACACCCCCCGAAGCCCCCCCAAAGTCCCCTGAACCGCCGGGGGGGAAGGAGGATACCCCCCTTATGGGGGGGTGGGGTGTCTGGTTTTGGGCCCCCCCGTTTCCCTCCCAATAAGGGGGGTGGGCAGTGCCCCCCCCCGGGGGTCACTGGGGGGGCAGGGGGGGTGTCAGAGCCCCACGGGGGGGGCACAGGGGTGGGGGCCCCCAAAATGAGCCGAAGACACAGTTGGTGTCACGTGTCTATTTTGGGGGAGGGCACAGGGACCCCCTGCAGTGGCGGGGGGGGGGGGGGGGGGAGGTGGGGGAGGTGCCTCCCTGCCCCCTCCTCAGGGGAAAAATATGGGGGGGGTGTCCCAGTCCCAGTATAAATAACCAGTAAGAACCAGTTTGGACTGGGATGGGATGGGGGGGTTGGATTTGGGGGGTCCAGGAGCCCCCCCAGCCCCCAAAGCCTCACGATGGGGGGGGAGGGGTCAGACGATCACACTGGGATGGGGGGGGGAGGCAGATTTGGGGGGTCCCTGCCCCCAATGTGGGGGTGACCGGGACCCCTCGGGGGGGGGGGACACACAACTGGGGGGTTGGATTGGGGGATCCAGGAGCCCCCCCAGCCCCCGAAGCCCCCCGATGGGGATGGGGAGGGGTCAGACGGTCCCACTGGAATGGGGGGCAGGGCAGATTTGGGGGGTCCCACCCCCAATGTGGGGGTTCCCGGGACCCCTCGAGGGGGGAGGACACACACCTGGGAGTGTGTCATTCAGCCGCGGGGGGGGGGGCGGCCGTCGGCGTTCTGGGGGTGCCCAGGGGTCTGTGCCCCCCCCAGGCTCTGTGCCACCCCCAGGCTCTGTGCCACCCCCAGGTTCTGTGCCCCTCCCGAGCCCTGTGCCCCCCCCAGCTCTGTGCCCCCCCCCAGACCTCTGTGTCCCCCCCCCGAGCCCTGTGCCCCCCTCACATCTCTGTGCCCCCCTCACATCTCTGTGCCCCCCTCACAGCTCTGTGCCCCCCCCTCACATCTCTGTGCCCCCCCCGAGCCCTGTGCCCCCCACAGAGCTCTGTGCCCCCCCTTCAGAGCTCTGTGCCCCCCCTCACAGCTCTGTGCCCCCCCCGAGCCCTGTGCCCCCCTCACATCTCTGTGCCCCCCCCAGAGCTCTGTGCCCCCGTCACATCTCTGTGCCCCCCTCACATCTCTGTGCCCCCCCTCACATCTCTGTGCCCCCCTCACATCTGTGCCCCCCCCCAGCCCCCTGTGCCCCCCTCACAGCTCTGTGCCCCCTTCCGAGCCCTGTGCCCCCCTCACATCTCTGTGCCCCCCCCTCACATCTCTGTGCCCCTCCCTCACATCTCTGTGCCCCCCCTCACAGCTCTGTGCCCCCCCCGAGCCCTGTGCCCCCCCCTCACATCTCTGTGCCCCCCTCACATCTCTGTGCCCCTCCCTCACATCTCTGTGCCCCCCCAGCCCCCTGTGCCCCCCCCGGGGGTCCCCCCCCTCCAGGAAGGCTCCGGGCTCGGCTCGGGGGTCCCGCTGGTTCCGGAAGCGCAGGGCGAGCCAGACCCCCAAAACCTGCAAGAGACGGGGGGCTCCCGGGGGGGGGCTCGGGGGCTCCAGGGGGGGTTTCGGGGGGTCTCGGGGGGGTTTCGGGGGGTCACGGGGGGGGTCTTGGGGGGTGTCCCGGGCTCCCTTGAACGCGCGGCCCCTTCAAACCGCGGCCCCGCGCCCGCCCGCACTGCGCGTGCGCGGGGGGCAGAGCCCCGCCCACCGGGCCGGGTGTGGATCATGGCCCCGCCCATTGCTCCCGTGTATTGGCAGAGGCCCCGCCCACCGGGCCGGGGATGGGCATGGCCCCGCCCATTGCTCGTTTAATGAGCATAGCCCCGCCCACATTCTCGTGTATGGGCATAGCCCCACCCACCTGATCGTGTTGGGCTTAGCCCCGCCCACATCCCCGTGTATGGGCATGACCCCGCCCACATCCTCGTGTACTGACATGGCCCCGCCCACATTCTCGTATATAGGCATTGCCCCGCCCATCTTGCCGTGTATGGACATAGCCCCGCCCACATCCCCGTTACGGACATGGCCCCGCCCAACCTTCAGTGTACGACGTGGCCCCGCCCACCTGACCGTGTATGGATAGAGCCACGCCCACCACAGCCGTGCCGAGGCGCATGCGCATAGCGCCCCTTGAGGTCCTTGAAGGCGGGGCCTGCCCGGATTAGGGCGGGGCCTCCCGAGACCTAAAGCCCCGCCCCCCCGCGTCCCTAGAGCCCCTCCCAGGTCCCTACAGCCCCCCTCGGGTCCCTCCAACCCCCCAGGGTCCTAGAGCCCCCCCGTGTCCCTACAGCCCCCCCAGGGTCCTACAGCCCCCCCCGTGTCCCTACAGCCCCACAGAGTCCTACAGCCCCCCTCGCGACCCTACCCCCCCCCCCCCCCCCCGCGTCCCCACAGCCCTCCGGCTCCCCCTTGGCCCCCCCGTGTCCCCCACAGCCCCCCCGTGTCCCCCACAGCCCCCCCGGGTCTCCACAGCCCCCCCGTGTCCCCCACAGCCCCCCCGGGTCCCCCACAGCCCCCCCGGGTCCCCGCAGCCCCCCCGGGTCCCCCTTTGCCGCCCGGGTCCCCCTTTGCCCCCCGGGTCCCCACAGCCCCCCCGGGTCCCCACAGCTCCCCCATGTCCCTCACAGCCCCCCGGGTCCCCACAGCCTCCCCGGGTCCCCCTTTGCCCCCCGGGTCCCCACAGCCCCCCCGGGTCCCCCACAGCCCCCCAGGTTCCATAGAGCCCCCCCAAGTCTCCTACAGCCCCCCCTGGTCCCCCACAGCCCCCCAAGCGCCCCCGGGTCCCCCCCATACCCCCCCGCACCCCACAACCCCCCGTCCTCCCCCGCGGTGGGTGCGGGGCGGTTTGGGGGGGCCCTGCCCCTCCCCGTCCCTGGGAAGTCCTTGAGGGGTCACATTTGGTCCCGTAACCATTAACCAGCCCCGGGGGGGGCGGGGGGGGGCTGATTTGGGGATCTCAACACCCGAGGAGGGTCAAATTCGGCGGGAGGGGGGCAGCCCCCAAATCACCCCTCGGGGGCGGAGCAGGGGGTTATTGAGGGGTTGGGGGGGGAGGAGCCGCCCCCAAACCAGCCCGGGGGGTGTCCCCCCCCCCCCTCGAGGCCACATCGCGACCTCGGGGCGTTATCGCGGCGATAGCGGCGACTTTATAAGTGGGGGTCGGGCCGGGAGGGGCCCCAAATGGCGACGTGGCTGCTCCTGGTGCTGCTCGTGACCCCCGGGGGGGTCCTCCCTGCCCCGAGGGGGGGGCCCGAACCACGGGGGGGTCCCGACCCCCTCTCGGCCGTGTCGGACCCGGAACCCCTTGAGGGTCCCGAGCCCCGAGGGGATCCGGAGCCCCGGGGGGGTCCCGAGCCCCGGGGGGGTCCCGAGCCCCGCTTGACCGTGTCGGACCCGGAGCCCCGGGAAGATCCGGAGCCCCGGGGGGGTCCCGAGCCCCGGGAGGGTCCCGAACCCCGCTTGGCCGTGTCGGACCAGGAGCTCCGGGATCTCTCCGAGCGGCTCCTCGCGGCCGATTCGAACCGGGCGGGGCCGGGGCAGCTCGAGCTGAACCTGCAGAGCCCCGAGGGCGACTCCGGGAGCCAGAGGTGAGGGGGGAACGGGGGGGGCTTCCTGCGTCTGCCGTGTGTGACCCCCATCCCTCCAGCCCGACCCGGCTGCCTGTCCTGCTCTGCAGCTCATCCCACATCCCCACCCCGCTCCATCCCATCCCTCCATCCCAAACCCTCCTGTCTCCATCCCAAACCCTCCTGTCTCCATCCCATCCCTCCATCCCAACCCTGCTGTCTCCACCCCTCCATCCCAAACCCTTCCGTCTCCATCCCATCCCTTGATCCCACCTGTTTCCATCCCTGTCCCTCCATCCTGTCCCAATCCCACGTGTTTCCATCCCACACATCTCCATCCTCATTCCTCCACCCTGACCCCACATCCCTTTACCCCAAATCTCCATCCCACCCCACACCTCCATCCCCTCTGTCTCCATCCCATCCCCGCATCCCTGGTCCTGTGTGTCTCCATCCCACATTCCCACCCCATCCCGTGGTTCTCCAGCCTCATCCCTCCTTCCCAAATCCTTGTCCCTTCACCCCATAACTCTCCATCCACCCTCATCCCAACCCCACACCCCAAATCCGTGTCCCTCCACCCCAAACCCGTGTCCCTCCCCCCCATCCCCGCGGGTTTCCACGCCGCATTCCCAGCCCGCTCCCCCGTTCCAGGCTCTTTTCCTACGTGGCCCCGGCGCTGCTCTCCCGCCCCACGTTTTCCCGGCTCCTGGCGCTCCTGGACAATTACGAGCCGCAGACGGGGCTGGCGGAGGCGGTGACGGACGAGGAGCGGCGGGAGGAGCGGGAATTCCTGGAGGCTGCGCTGGACACGCCGGTCCTGGCGCTGCTGGAGAACTTCGTGCTCAGCAAGGGTGGGGCCCAGGGGACCCCCGGCCCCGGAATGTCCCAAATGTGTCCCCGGAATGTGCCCCCTGTGTCCCCATAACGTCCCCACAGTGTCCCCGGAATGTCCCCAGAATGTCCCCACTGTGTCCTCACGGTGTCCCCCCCATCCCTGCAGTGTGTCCCCCATCCCCCAGTGTCTCCACAGTGTCCCCATGGTGTCCCTCCTGTCCCCATAATGTCCCCACAGTGCCCCCATAATGTCCCCTCTGTGTCCTCACGGTGTCCCCCCATCCCTGTAGTGTGTCCTCCACCCCCCAGTGTCCCCACGGGGTCACCACAGTGTCCCCACAGGCTCCCCATAATGTCCCCACAGTGTCCCCATGGTGTCCCTCCTGTCCCCATAAAGTCCCCACAAAGTCCCAGTGTCCCCGGAATGTCCCCAGAATGTCCCCACTGTGTCCTCATGGTGTCCCCCCATCCCTGCAGTGTGTCCCCCATCCCCCAGTGTCCCCACGGTGTCCCCACAGTGTCCCCACAGTGTCCCCACAGTGTCCTCACAGTGTCCCCACAGTGTCCCCACAGGCTCCCCATGGTGTCCCTCCTGTTCCCATAATGTCCCCACAGTGTCCCCCCCGTCCCCCTGCACTGTCCCCAGGGCTAAACCTCCTGCCCCCGTGTCCCACCCCCTTCCCACGACTGTCCCCATGATGTCCCCTCTCTGTCCCCAGGACTGTGTCCCCTGTCCCTGTGATGTCCCCTGTCCCTGTGATGTCCCCACGCTGTCCCCAGGGCTGTGTCCCCTGCGATGTCCAGGCACTGTCCCCAGGGCTGTGTCCTCTGTCCCCACACTGTCCCCGGGGCTGTGTCTCCTGTCCTGTGATGTCCTCTGTCCCTGGGATGTCCCCACACTGTCCCCTCACTGTCCCTGTTATGTCCCCTGTCCCCTCACTGTCCCTGTGATGTCCCCCCCTGTCCCCTCACTGTCCCTGTGATGTCCCCCCCGTCCCCTGGCTGTCCCCAGGTCTGTACCCCTCAGCCGAGTCCTTCCGGACCGACCTTCACTCCATGTGGTTCGGGCTCTACTCGCGCTCAGGGGGGAAAGTTCTGGATTCCTCCGGCTTCGAGCACGTGTTCCATGGTGAGGGGACACGGGTGGAAATGGGGGGACAAGGGGGACAAGGGGGACAAGGGGGACGGGGGGGGGGGAAATGGGGGGACAAGGGGGACAGGGGGGGAAATGGGGGGACAAGGGGGGCGGGGGGGACAGGGGGGACAGAGGGGACGGGGGGGGACAGGGGGGACAGGGGGGAAAGGGGGGACGGGGGGGGAAATGGGGGGACAAGGGGGACAAGGGGGACACAGGGGACAGCAGGGTGGGGAGGGATGGGGCTGGAATCGGGGGGGACATGGAGGGACAGGGGTGAGGGGGGGACAGGGGGACACTGAAGATGGGGGGGTCATTTTGAGGCTGGGGGGACATGGCGAGAATGGGGACATTGGAACAGTGACCGAGTGGACAGGGGGACACTGTGGGGACAGAGGGACACTGTGGGGATGGGGGGACACTGTGGGGACAGAGGGGGTACACTGTGGGGATGGGGGGACACTGTGGGGATGGGGGGACACTATGGGGACAGAGGGGACACTGTGGGGACAGAGGGGGTACACTGTGGGGATGGGGGGGACACTGTGGGGATGGGGGGACACTATGGGGACAGAGGGGACACTGTGGGGACAGGGGGGTCACTGTGGGGACAGGGGGACACTGTGGGGATGGGGGACACTGTGGGGACAGGGGGGTCACTGTGGGGACAGGGGGACACTGTGGGGACAGGGGGGTCACTGTGGGGACAGGGGGGACACTGTGGGACAGGGGACACTGTGGGGACAAGGGGGTCACTGTGGGGATGGGGGACACTGTGGGGGATGCAGGAGGGGGTGGCTGGGGACCAAACCTCGGGCTGGGACGTCGTGTTCGTGTCCACGGTGGGGGCCCCGCGGTGACCCCCCCTCTGTGTTCCCAGGGGAGGTGAAGAAGGGGTCGGTGTCTGGGTGTCACAACTGGGTGCAACTGCAGGCGCTGGAGAGGGCGGGGAGGATGGAATACCTGGGATACACCTGGGACGGACCCGTGAGTGGGGATGGGGGGACATGGGGGGGGACAGGGAGGATGGAATACCTGGGATACACCTGGGACGGACCCGTGAGTGGGGACGGGGGGACACGGGGGGGGACAGGGAGGATGGAATACCTGGGATACACCTGGGACGGACCCGTGAGTGGGGATGGGGGGACACGGGGGACACAGGGGGACACGGGGGGACATGGGAGGACACAGGGACACAGAGGGACACAGGGGGACATGGGGGACATGGGGACACAGGGGGACATGGGAGGACACCGGGACACAATGGGGGATGGGGAGGATGGAATACCTGGGATACACCTGGGATGGCCGCGTGAGTGGGGGTGGGGGGACACGGGGGGACACGGGGGGACATGGGGGGACACGGGGACACAAGGGGGACACAGGGGGACATGGGGGACATGGGGACACGGGGTGGGCAGGGAGGGTGGAATACTTGAGATACACCTGGGATGGACCCGTGAGTGGACACAGGAGGACGTGGGAGGACGTGGGGACACAGGGGGACATGGGAGGACACGGAGGACGTGGGGACACGAGGGGGCGATGGGAGTACCTGGGCTGCTCTTGGGATGGGTCCATGAACAGGGGGGGACACGGGGACACACAGGGACACACGGGGGGGACACAGAGACACTGGGGGGGACACAGGGACACATGGGGGGACACAGAGACACTGGGGGGGACACAGAGACACATGGGGGGGACACAGAGACACTGGGGGGGACACAGAGACACTGGGGGGGACACAGGGACACGTGGGGGGGACACAGAGACACTGGGGGGACACAGAGACACTGGGGGGGACACAGGGACACGTGGGGGGGACACAGAGACACTGGGGGGGACACAGGGGCGTGGAGATGATGGGACATGGTTGGGATGGGGACACGGGGGGACCCTCCGAGTGGGGGATGGGGACACACGCAGGGGACCCTCTGCAGTAGCTCCCGGGGTCCCTCTCCCCTCCAGTGTCCCCTGGGGTCACTCTCAGGGTCCCTGTCATTGTGCCCACCCCCCAGTGTCCCTGGGAATGAACCCCCTCGTGTCACCCTCACCCCTCCTGCCACCCCCCTGCCCCAGGGCCCCTGTGACCCCCCCCCGGGTCACCCTCACCCCCCAGTGTCACCCTCACCCCTCCTTCCACCCCCGGTCCCAGGGCCCCCGTGTCCCCGCCGTGTCCCCCCTGTGTCCCCCCCGTGTCCCCCCGTGTCCCCCCCGTGTCTCCCTCGGGTCCCCCCCGTGTCCCTGTGTCCCCCCCGTGTCCCCCCCCTGTCCCCCCCGTGTCCCCCCGGTGTCCCCCCCGTGTCTCCCTCGGGTCCCCCCCGTGTCCCTGTGTCCCCCCCGTGTCCCCCCCGTGTCCCCCCCGTGTCCCCCCGGTGTCCCCCCCGTGTCTCCCTCGGGTCCCCCCCGTGTCCCTGTGTCCCCCCCCGTGTCCCCCCCCCGTGTCCCCGTGTCCCCGCCGTATCCCTGTGTCCCCAGCGTGTCCCCGCCGTGTCCCCCCCGTGTCCCTCCGGCCACCCCACCTTCCCCTTCTCCGTGTCCTGTCCCCGCTGTCCCCCCGGGGTGTCCCCGCTGTCCCCCCGTGGCTGTCCCAGGGCCCCCCCCGGCCATAAATGTGGTCCCTCCACGGCCACACCCGGGACCGCTGTCACCACACCGGGGGTCTTCCGTGTCCCTGCCCCCCCCCGACCGCACCCCTCGGTGCCCCCCCGCGTCCCCCGTGTCTGTGACCCCCCCTTTGCCCCCCCGTTTAGTGGACGGGGTTCCCGGACGTGCTGTCGCTGCGGTTCCGCTGGGACGGGTACCCCAAACCTCGGGGGTCGCTCCTGGTGGGCTCCAGCCCCGAGTTCGACCTGGCGCTGTTCACCCTCTGCTTCCTGGCACGGCCCGACCGGCAGTGAGTGGGGGGGCACCGGGGGGAGGGGGGGTTGTGCCCACCCGGGGGACACCCCTGGCACCCCCCCGGGGGTCCCAGAGCCCCCCCGGGGGTGGCAGAGCCGGGGTGACCCTCGCCGTGCCCGCAGGTGCCACGTCAGCCTGGGGGGCGAAGCGGCCACCATCCAGACCTACTCGTGGGACCAGCAGCCACTCGTGGCCTCTGCGTATCCCCTGACCCCCTGAGCCCCCCAAAACAGCCCCCCGAGCCCCCCGAAGCACCCCCAGATCCCCCCGAAGCACTCCCAGATCCCCCCGAAATACCCCCTGACCCTCCCAAAACGCTCCCTGACTCCCCGAGCCCCCCAAACGTCCCCTCTGACTCCCCCCAAACACCTCCCCACGCCCCCCAAAATATCCCCTCAGCCCCCGACCCCTCAGAACACCTCCCGACCCCCCCCAAACACCCCCGTGAGTCCCCATCACCTCCCAAAGCCCCCTTGACCCCCCAAAAACACCCCCACCCCCCCATGAACCCCCATCACCCCCCCAAAACACCCCCTCACCCCCTGACCCCCCAAAAACACCCCACCCCCCCATGAACCCCCATCACCCCCCCAGAACACCCCCTCACCCCCTGACCCCCCAAAACACCCCCACCCCCCCATGAACCCCCATCACCCCCCCAAAACACCCCCTCACCCCCTGACCCCCCAAAAACACCCCACCCCCCCATGAACCCCCATCACCCCCCCAGAACACCCCCTCACCCCCTGACCCCCCAAAACATTCCCACCCCCCCATATCACCCCCCAAAACGCCCTCTCATCCCCTGACCCCCCCAAAACCACCCCCACCCCCAATGAACCCACATCACCCCCAATAAATCCCCCAACGACCCCCCCTCACTGCACACGTGTGTCCTTAGCATGTCTGTGTCACTGCACACGTGTGTCCTTAGCGTGTCTGTGTCACTGCACACGTGTCATTGCCATGTCTGTGTCACTGCACACATGTGTCCTTAGCATGTCTATGTCACTGCACACGTGTCCCCGCACACGTGTCCCCAGTGTGTCCATGTGACTGCACACATGTCATTGGCATGTCTGTGCCATTGGTATGTCCATGTTACTGCACATGTCATTGACATGGCTGTGTCACCACACACATGCCCTTGGCATGTCCGAGTGTCACTACACATATCTCCAGCGTGGCCGTGTGACTGCACGTGTGTCCATAGCGTGTTCATGTGCCCACACACATCCCCAGCATGTCACTGGCGTGTCCATGTCACCGCACACGTGTGTCCCCGGTGTGTCTGCACGAGACCCCTGTGGTGGCCCCCCCTGAACACCCCAGAGTGTCCCCAGCACACGCGTGTCCTTGGCATGTCCTCCCAAGCCCCTGGCTGTGCGTGTGTCCCCACATGTCCCCAGTTTGTCCCCATGGCCTCGTGTCCCCTGTGCTGCTGTCCTCACACCCTTGTCCCCCCTGGCGTGTCCCCCGCACATGTGTGTCCTTGGCGTGTCCTCCCAAGCTCCCGGCTGTGTGTGTGTCCCCAGTGTGTCCCCAGTTTGGCCCCACAGCCTCGTGTCCCCTGCGCTGCTGTCCCCACACCCGTGTGTCCCTGGCATGTCCCTGGCGTGTCCCTGGTGTGTCCGTGTCCATGTTGGTGGTGTGTCCTCCCAAGCCCCCCGCTGTGCGTGTGTCCCCACGTGTCCGCAGCGTGTCCCCACAGCCTCGTGTCCCCTGTGCTGCTATCCCCACACCCACATCCCCCCTGGCATGTTCCTGTTACATGCGTGTCCTTGGTGTGTCCTCCCAAGCCCCCGGCGGTCCGTGTGTCCCCATGTGTCCCCAGTGTGTCCCCACGTGTCCCCAGTGTGTCCCCACAGCCCGGTGTCCCCTGTGCTGCTGTCCCCACACCCGTGTTCCCCCAGTGTGCCCGTGTCCGTGTCGGTGGCGTGTCGGTGGCGTGTCAGTGGCGTGTGGGCCGCAGGCGGCGTGTCGGGGTGTGCCGGGCCGTGCCCTGTGCCCCGACGGGCCCAGGCGTGTCCCAGCGTGTTCCAGGTGTGTCCCGGCGTGTTCCAGGCGTGTCCCGGTGTGTCCCAGGCGTGTCCCAGGCGTGTCCCAGGCGTGTCCCAGCGTGTCCCGCCGCGCACGGGGCCGGGCGCCGCCGTTCGCAGGCCCGTGACGTGTGTCTGCGTGTCTGTCTGTCCGTCCCCGGCAGGAAGCGAGCGGGGAGGAGTTGGGGCCGGGGGGGAGCGGGCCGGGGGTCCCGGGCGGGGCCGGGGGTGCCATGGGGGCCCCCCGGGAGCGGCGCGAGGTCCTGGCCGCCATCCGGGCCGAGGTGGCCCGGCACGAGGGGGCCAAGGGCCACCTGAACCGCCTGGTGCGGCTCGTGGACACCGTGCCCGAGCCGCGGCTCCGGGGCAGCCTGGGCAGCGCCCTCCGAGGGCTCCGAGGTACGGGGGGCACGGGGGGGGCACGGGGGGCACGGGGGGCACGGGGGGGACGGAGGGATGGACAGAGGGACGGACAGAGGGACGGAGGGATGGACAGAGGGACGGAGGGATGGACAGAGGGACGGACAGAGGGACGGAGGGATGGACAGAGGGACGGACAGAGGGACGGAGGGATGGACAGAGGGACGGGCGGCCCCCGGGTGGAGGGATGGACAGAGGGGGAGCAGGGAAGGATGGAGGGGGAGTGGAGGGAGAGATGAACAGAGGGATGGACAGAGGGATGGACAGAGGGACGGACAGAGGGATGGACAGAGGGACGGACAGAGGGACGGACAGAGGGATGGACAGAGGGACAGGCGGCCTCCAGGTGGAGGGATGGACAGAGGGGGGGCGGGGAGGGATGGAGGGGGAGAGGAGGGAGGGAGGGAGGGAGGGAAGGAGGGAAGGGGGGATGAACGGACAGGGGGACAGAGAGGGAAGGGTGGACAGGGAGACAGGTGGACACGGGGCTCCTGGAGGCGAGGATGGACAGACGGACAGGGTGATGGAGGGAGGGAGGGAGGGAGGGAGGCAGGGAGGGAGGGATGGACAGGGGGTTGGACAGACAGACAGAGGGATGGACAGAGAGAGGGAGGGAGGGAAGGGGGGATGAACGGACAGGTGGACAGAGGGAAGGGTGGATGGAGGGACAGGTGGACACGGGGCTCCTGGAGGCGAGGATGGACAGACGGACAGGGCCATGGAGGGAGGGAGGGAGGCAGGGAGGGAGGGATGGACAAGTGGACAGGGGGCTCCTGAAGGTGTGGATGGACAGATGGACAGAGGGAGGGAGGGAGGGAAGGGGGTATGAATGGACAGGTGGACAGAGAGGGAAGAGTGGATGGGGGGACAGGTGGACAGGGGGCTCCTGGATGTGTGGATGGACAGACAGACAGGGCAATAGAGGGAGGCAGGGAGGGAGGGATGGACAGGTGGACAGGGGGCTGGCTGGAGGTGTGGATGGACAGGCAGACAGAGGGGTTGGACAGACAGACAGGGGGATGGAGGGATGGAGGGAGGGATGAATGGAGCATGACTGAGTGGACAGGGGGATGGACGGACAGGTGGACACGTGGATGGATGGAGAGATGCACAGGGGGCTGGCTGGAGGGATGGACAGATGGACAGCGGGGTGGAGGGGTGGATGGATGGATGGATGGGGGGGCCAGGATGGACTTACAGATGGATGGACAAACAGACTGTCCCCCCTCAGCCCTCCCATGTCCCCAGCACTGACCCTCACTGGTGCCCACGGCCACCCCGGGGGTCCCGTCCCAGCCCAGGGGGTCCCTGACCCCCCCCAATCACTCTGGGGGTCCTGTCCCAGCCCGGGGGGTCCCTCACCCCCCCCCCGAACCACCCCGGGGGTCCCGTTCTGGCTGGGGGGGGTCCCTGCCCCCT
>NW_022476545.1:0-36389 GCF_009829145.1 Chiroxiphia lanceolata
CGGCCGGACCACTTGTAGGGCATGTAGGGCACGTCGCTCTCCGGCTCCACCTCCAGCACGTCGCCGGCGCAGCACTGGTCGTAGTAGGGGCTGTTGTCGGTGTAGAGCAGGGCGCACAGGCGGGTGCCGTTGGCGGTGCGCACCTCGGAGGGGCTGGGGCACGCGGCCTCCACCCCCCCACCCAGCATGGCCACCAAGGCCACCAGTGTCACCAGCAGTGCCAACGCCATCACCGAGGCCTCCCGAGCCCCGAGGGCCCCCTGGATATACCTGAGCCCCCAAGGCCACGGGGGTGGGCAGGGACACAGGTGTGCCGGGGGCTGTTCCCCAGCCCTGGGAGGGCACACAGGTGTGCGGGTTCCCCCCACCCCGGGAAGGGACACAGGTGTGTGGGTGTCCCCAAGGCCGTGGCACACCCACCGTGTCCTGTGCCCTCCCTCCACCCCCTGCGACCCCCCAAAGTTTGCAGCCCCCCCCACCCCAGGATGGGACCAGGACCTCCCAAAGTGTGCAGCTCCTCCCCCCGAGAAGGGACCCAAGTGACTGGGACGCCCCCCCTGACCCCGGAGAGGGCCTCAGGTGTTCTGTCCCCGTGGGGACCTCCCCCCAGCCCCCGGGAAGGGACCCAGGTGACGCCCTTGTCGTGTCCCCCCCACCCAAGGCCGGGATGGGGCCCCTGTGCCCCGAGTGCGGGGATCCCGCCTCTGTTTGCATATTCATGAGCCGGCGCCACGCCCCGTCACGGCGCCGCCGATCTCCCCTCGGCGGTCTCCATGGCAACCGCGGGGGTTGCCCCTCATTAGCATATCCCGGGCCCGCCCACATTGCGGGTGGGGCAGACGGGGTGGGGGAGTCTCGGGGAGGGGGCTCGAAACCCCCCTGTGCGGTCAGAGGGGACCCCCCCAGGCAGAGACCCCCAACAACAGATAAGGAACCCCACCCGGACAGAGGGGGACCCCTCCACACAGAGCTGACCCCCCCCCCCCGCCCGAGACACCGCCCCCCCATTCACACGCGTGTTTCTGCCCCGGGGGGGCCACAGGTTTTTAATGTAAAAACTCGTGTTAAACACTGCGGGGGGGCCCGGGGGGCGGCTGGCGGGGGGGGACTGGTGGGGGTGGTTTGGCGAGGGAGGGGCAAACGGGGGGGAGGGTTGAGGCGGCGGGGAGGGGGAGAAATGGGCATGGGGGGGCTGGGGGAGCCCCCCCGGGTTATCCAGACCAGCCAGATAGGAGCCCCCGGGCCGAGTTGGGGGATTCAGAGGCCACGGGGGGGGGGGGAAGGGACACACGGGGGAGGGGGCCCAGGCCTCCTGGGAGCCCCCCCGCCTTTGCCCCCCTCCCCGGGGGTTTGGGGGGCTGCGGGTCTCGTGTCATCTGTGCAGACATGTCAGTGGCGTGTGCGGGGCCCCCCCGGCCCCGCCGGCCCGGCCGAAGGCACCGCGGGGGGGGCGCGCCGGGCACCGCGTGGCGGGGAGGGGGGGGCACACGCGAGTTCCTGGGGGGAGACCCCCCCACGCGTGTCTTGAGGGGGCACACACATTTTGGGGCGCACACACAAGTCCCAGGTGCGTGTCCTGCGTGGGGCGGGGGGGCACACGCGTGTCACAGACTCTCTGGGGGGGTGTCCTGCCCCGGGCTTGGGGGGGGGTACGTTTCCAGACACCCCCCCTTGCGTGTCGGGGCGCGCATAAGCCCCAGGTGTGGGTCCCCGCCCCCGGGTGCCCACGGGGGGGTCAGGGTTGCATACAGGTGCCCCCAGGGCGGGGGGGGTCCAGGGGACACCTGGGGGGGCCCGATGGCGCACGGGGTCCCCGGGGGGGCCGGGGCCGCGTTCGTGCGCCCAGGGGTGCTCCGGGCACCGGGGGGGGGGGGGGCGTTGGGGCTCCCAGGAGCACCTGAGGGGTCCCCAGGACCGCCCCCAGGGTCCCTACGAGCACCCAGGGGCGCACTTGGTCACCCGGGACCACCCGGGGGTCCCCAGGAGCGCCCCCAGAGCCCCCTTTTCCCCCCGCCCCCCCAGCCGGTGGGTGCTGCCGAAGGAGGGGCGGGGGGGTCCCGGCGGGGGGCGGAGGTCCCACCGCCCCCCCCTCGTCACACGGTGCTCTCCAGCATCCAGTGGGTGCTGCCGAAGGAGGGGCGCAGGGGTCCCAGGGGGGTCCCCTCGGGCGCGTCCAGCCGCGGGAGGGATCCGTGGCGTCGGGGGCGCGCCCGCCGGGGGTAACTGTGGCTGGGGAACAGCCCCCGGGACCCTCCCAGCCCGGGACCCCCTCCGGGGCCCTCCCCGAGCGCGCCCCCGGGCCCGGGCGGCAGGGGGGGCAGCGGGGGCAGCTCGAGGGGCTCCGCGGGCCGGGGGCCGCCGTTGGTCTGGGAGCAGACGCTGGTGAGCGCGGGCGGGGGTCGCCGCGCCCCCGCCGCCTTCCAGCGCGCCGTGAGGATGAGGATGAAGACGAGCACGGAGGCGGCGATGGCGGCGCCGATGACGATGATGACGGTGCCCCCCAAGAAGTGGGGCCGGGGGGGGGCGGCGCAGCCCGGGGGGGCGGCGGCAGTGGCGAAGGAGACGCAGCCGAGGGGGCGGGGGGCGGCGGGGGGGTCCCCGGCCACGTGCAGCGCGGACACGCAGAGCTCGTAGAGGCGCCCCGGGGCCAAGTCCCGCAGCACGAAGGTGCGGGTGGAGGGGGGCAGCAGCCTGGGGGGGGTCGGGAGGGTGTGACCCCCTCTCCCCAAGACCCCCCTGAGCCCCCCCCGAGACCTGCAGGACTCCACAGAGACAGCTCTGAACCCCCTCAAAGAGCCAGAGAGACCTCTTCAAACCTCCCCCGAACCCCTCAAAGACTCCCCTGCGACCCCCCTGATCCTCCTTAGGACCTTTCAAAGACCCCCCAGAAGCCCCCAAGACGCCCCAAAGACTCTCCAGAGCCCCCAGGACCCCCGCAGTGGCCTCTAACCCACCCTTAGAAGCCTCCCAGTGCTCCCCAGGACCCCACAAAGACTGTCCAGAGCCCCCAGGACACTCCAAGACCCCCTTGATCTGCCCCCTCCCACAGCCCTCCAGGACCTCCCAGAGCCCCTCTGTGAGACCCCCGAGCCCTCCCATCACCTCCCTGTTTGCCTCTGGGACCCCCCAAAGCCCCCCAGGACACCCCAAGACCCCCTTGAACCCTGCCCACAGAGCCCCCCAGGCCGTCCCATGACCCCTTCAAGCCCCCCAGGACCCCCCCCAGGAGCCCCCACCTGTAGACGAGGGCGTCGTCGGCGGAGCTGTTGTACTGGATCTGCACCATCCGGACTCCGGGCACGTGGCGCTGGGGGAGCCACCGGATGCGCGCCGAGGACCCGGTCACCTCGGCCGCCACCACCCGCCGCTCCCCGGGCCCCGCCCCCCCAAAGGTCTCGTTGCCCCCCGCCCTGGCCATGTCAGAGGGGCCGGGCCCGGGCTCGGGGTCGTCTCCGTCCCGGTCCCTGCGCGGCACCGGCAGCGGCACCACCACGACGTCGACGCGCGCGGCCGCCTCTCCCGCGGCGTTGGCGGCCACGCAGGTGAAGCCGCCGTGGTCGCGCAGGGTGGCCACGCGCAGCTCCAGGGAGCCGTCGGCGCCCACGGAGCGCCGGGAGCCGTTGTGCACCACGCGCCCGTCGGGGCCCAGCCAGTGCAGCGCGGGCGGGGGGTCCCCGACGGCGGCGCAGCCCAGGCGCAGCGGCTGCCCCTCGGTGACGGCGGGCGGGTGGGCGGCCGCGGCGGTGACGGCGGGGGCCCGGCACGTGAGCTCCTCCTCGGGCACGGCGCCCAGCAGCCGCCCGGCCAGCGGCGCCGGCGTGGCGCAGGTCTCCAGGCGCCCCGGCTGCGCCACGCGCCGCAGCCACAGCAGCTCGCAGTTGCAGTGCAAGGGGTTCCCCCCGGCCGCCAGAGCCGGCCCCGGCGGGCCCGGCACGGGCGGCAGCGCCCGCAGCCGGTTGGCCGTGAGGTCGAGCCGCGCCAGCCGCGGCAGCCGCGCCACGGCGCCCGCCGGCACCCGCTCCAGCAGGTTGTGGTCCAGCGTGAGCGTGGCCAGGCTGGCCATGGCGGCCACGGCGTCCCAGGGCAGCGCCGGCAGGTTGTTGTGCGACAGGTCCAGGTCCTCCACGGTGGCGGCGAAGGCGGCGAAGGCGGCGGCGTCGATGGCGGCCAGCTGGTTGTTGGCCAGGATGAGGTGGCGCAGGCTGGCCAGCCCGCGGAGCTGGGGCCCGCTGAGCGCCGGCAGCCGGTTGCCGTCGAGGTGCAGCGCGCGCAGGGCGCGCAGGTCGGCGAAGGCGCCGGGGGCCAGGCGGCGCAGCCCGTTCCGCGACAGCGTCAGGTGCACCAGCGAGCTCATGTTGGCGAAGTCGGCGCGGCCCACGGCGCCGATGAAGTTGTCGGCCAAGCGCAGCTCCACGGCCCCGCGGTCCAGGCTGGGCGGCACCGCCAGCAGCCCCGTGCGGGCGCAGAGCAGCGTCGGGCTCGGCGCCGCCGCCGGGCACAGGCAGCGTGGGGGGCACCGGGGGGCGGCCGGGGGGGCCCCGCCCGCCACCGCCCCCAGCACCACCAGCGGCACCAGCAGCTTCGCCATCCCACGGCGGCGCCTGCGGGGGGAGATGGGGTCAGGGGGCGCTGGGGGGGTCAGGGGACCCTGCCCGGCCTCCCAGAATGTGTCAGATCCCGCCAGGACCTGTCGTATCCCACCAGATCCCCTCAGATCACCAGGGATCCCCTGAGAGCTCTTGGAATCCTGTGGCACCCCGCACGCCCTGTGTGTTCCCGTGGGGTGCCGCCTGACCCAGGAGATCCCACGAGATCCCAAAGACCCCACGAGATCCCATTTGTCCTATGAGATCCTCTGATACCCGATGAGATCCCATGAGATCCCATGTGCCCTATGTGTTTCCATGGGATCCCAGTGATCCTGTGTGTTCCCGTGAACTCCAGAGAGATGCCAGTGACCCCAGTGACCCCAGTGATCCCACATGTTCCCATGAGCTCCAAGGAGATCCCAGTGATCCCATGTGTTCCCATGAGCTCCAGGGAGATCCCAGTGATCCCAGTGATCCCATGTGTTCCCATGAGCTCCAGGGAGATCCCAGTGATCCCACATGTTTCCATGAGCTCCAGGGAGATCCCAGTGATCCCAGTGACCCCAGTGATCCCAGTGATCCTGTGTGTTCCCGTGAACTCCAGGGAGATGCCAGTGACCCCAGTGACCCCAGTGATCCCACATGTTCCCATGAGCTCCAGGGAGATCCCAGTGATCCCAGTGACCCCAGTGATCCCAGTGATCCCAGTGACCCCAGTGATCCCAGTGATCCCATGTGTTCCCATGAGCTCCAGGGAGATCCCAGTGATCCTGCGTGTTCCCATGAGCTCCAGGGAGATCCCAGTGATCCCAGTGACCCCAGTGATCCCACGTGTTCCCATGAGCTCCAGGGATATCCCAGTGATCCCAGTGATCCCATTACCTCCTCTCAGGGCTCCATGTTGGTCCCGTCTGGGCGTCGCCGCGGGGCCTGTGGGGACAGGGGAGGGGCCAGTACGGACCAATACAGACCAGTACAGACCAGTACGGACCCATATCTATCCACCAGTACAGACCAGTAGAGCAGCACACAGCCCAGCATGGCCCAGTACAGCCCAGAACAGCCCAGTATGGCTCCACACACCCCAGTATGGCCCAGTCCAGACCAGTATCTGCTGCTCATATCCTGGAGCATCCATTACCCATCCACGGTCTAATGAGGCCCAGCATGGCCCAGTATGACCCAGTATGGCCCAGTATGACCCAGTACAGCCCAGTATGGCCCAGTACAACCCAGTATAGCCCAATGGGAGCCTGTACAGACTGCACAGCCCAGCATGGACCAGTACAAACCAGTACAGCCCAGTAAAGGCCAGTACAGGCCATCACAGCCCAGTATGGCCAAGGATGGCCCAGTATGCCCCAGTACAGCCCAGTATGATCCAGCACAACCCAGTAACACTCAGCATGTCCCAGTGTGGCCCCGTAGAACCCGGCATGGCCCAGTACGGACGAGCAGAGGAGTTCATGGCCAAGTATGGACCAGTACAGACCAGTATGGGGCAGCACAGTCCAGTCCAGACCCAGTCCAGACCAGTATGGTCCAGCACGACCCAGTAAGACTCAGCGTATCCCAGTACAGGCCCAGTACATCCCAGTATAGTCCACTACATCCCAGTACAGCCCAACAGCCCAGTGTGGCCCAGTGTGGCCCAGTACATCCCAGTACAGCCCAGCATGGCCCAGTGTGGCTCAGTACACACCACCACAGACATATCACAACCCAGTGCAGACCAGTATGTACCAATACAGAGCAAATACAGACCCAGGACAGCCCAGCTCAGTATGGCCCAGTACATTCCAGCATGGCCCAGTCCAGGCCACTACAGGGCAGCCTGGCCCAGTACGGCCCAGTACAGCCCAGTATGGCCCAGTACAGGCCACTGCATGACAGCACAGCCCAGTATGACCCAGTACATGCCAATATAGCCCAGCACAGACCAGTATGGCCCAGTACATGCCAGTACAGGACAACACAGCCCAGTAAGGCCCAGTACAAGCCAATATAGCCCCAGTACCGCCCAGTCCAGCCCTGTCTGGCCCAGCACAGCCCAGTATGGCCCAGTCCATCCCAGCACAGCCCAGTATGGCCCAGTCCATCCCAGTACAGCCCAGCATCACCCAGTCCAGCCCAGCATAGCCCAGTATGGCCCAGTCCATCCCAGCACAGGCCAGTATGGCCCAGTCCATCCCAGTACAGCCCAGTATCACCCAGTCCATCCCAGCACAGCCCAGTATGGCCCAGTCCATCCCAGTACAGCCCAGTATCACCCAGTCCATCCCAGCACAGCCCAGTATGGCCCAGTCCATCCCAGTACAGCCCAGTATCACCCAGTCCATCCCAGCACAGCCCAGTATGGCCCAGTCCATCCCAGTCCATCCCAGTATGGCCCAGTCCATCCCAGCATCACCCAGAGCCCCCCCTCCTGTGCCTCCCAATCCCCCATCCCACTCCCCCCCCCCGTACGACCCCCGGCGGTACCTGGGGGGGCTCAGCCCACGGACGTTCCCATCACTGCTCCGGGGGGGGGGTCGGGCCTCGCCCTACCGGGGGGCCATGGGGGGCACGGGGGGAGCACCGGGGGGGCCCCGGGGGGGCTCCGGGGGGGCTCCGGGCCTGGCGGTAACGGGGGTGGGGAGGGGCGAGGGGGGGATGTCGCTACCGGAGGGGGGGGGAAGCACCGGGATACGGGAAGGGGGGGACCGCGATGGGGGGGCTGGGGGGGGACCGGGATGGATCCGGAGGGACCGGGATGCGGGGATGGATCCCGGGAAGGGCGGGAGGGAGCGGGATGGATCCGGGGATGAATCCGGGGACGGATCTGGGATGGATCCGGGGATGGATCTGGGGTGGATCCGGGATGGATTCGGGAATGGATCCCGGGATTTGCGGGGGGGGGGGGCCGCGGTGGCGGTGCCGGGAGGGGGGTCCCGGGAGGGGGGGTCCCCAGGCCGGGGGGGCCCCGGAGCAGCCCCGGACCCGCCGCCCCAAAGGCCGCGGCCGCCGCTGGAGCCGCAGAAGCGCCGGGGCGGGGCCGGGCGGGGCGGGGAGGGAGGGGCGGGGAGGGACGGACACGGGGATGGACCCACGGACAGACCCACGGACACGGGGACGGATCCACGGACAGACCCACGGACACGGGGACGGATCCACGGACACGCGGACACGGGGATGGACCCATGGACGGACACACGGATGCAGGGATGGACCCACGGACACAGGGACACATAAACAGACCCTTGGAGCAACCCATGGAGCGACACACAGACCCACGGACAGACACACGGACACACAGACAGGCGCAGAGACAGACACACGGACACACAGACTGACTCGTGTACCAATACACGGACTGACACACAGACACGCGGAGACAGGGACGGACACACGGACAGACACACAGGCACGTGGACACACGGACACTGGGACTGATCCGAGTACCGACACATGGACTCACACGTGGACACACGGACACACAGACACACGGACACAGGGACTGACCTGTGTACCGACTCGTGGGCTGACACATGGACACACGGACACACAGACATGGACACACAGATGGACACACAGACACAGACATATGGACAGACACACGGATGGACACAGAGACATGGACACAGAGACATGGACACAGACATACGGATGGACACACAGACACATGGACACACAGACACACGAACACACAGACACACGGACACACAGACACAGACACACGGACAGACACACAGATGGACACACAGACATGGATGCACAGACACAGACACACAGACACAGACACACAGATGAACACACAGACACACGGACACACAGACACAGACACACAGACACAGACACACCGATGGACACACAGACACACGGACACACAGACACGGATGCACAGACACGAACACACGGACAGACACATGGACACACGAATGGGCCAGGATCTGCCCTCCGTGCTCTGTCTGTCCCTCCATCTCCAGAGGGACACTGGGACACACTGGGGGAACTGGGGGGACGCTGGAGGGGCACTGGGACATAATGGGGGACACTGGGGGGACGTGGGACACACCTGAGGGGCACCGGGACACACTCGGGACACACTGGAGGGACACTGGAGGACAATGGGGGTCACTGGGACAAACTGGGGGGACACTGGGACACACTGGGGAGGTCCCTGGACACCGACCACGCCCCTTCAAGCCACGCCCCCGCCAGGCCCCTCCCCTTCAAGCCCCGCGCGAACGTGGAGGCGTGGCCAGCGGGAGGGCGTGGCCTAATGCAGCTGTGAGCGCGGCCTCCCGATCGACAGAGACGGGGCGTGGTCAGCGCCGCGTCTTGAGGCTCCCATTGGTCGAACTACGGCGGGAGGCGTGTGCTCCCACCGGGCGGGGGCGTGGCCGCGCTCGCGCTGTCCCCGCGCCCGCTCCACGCTCCCCCATTGGCCGCGCGGGAGGTGACGCAGCCACGCCGCGCCGTGCGTGCCGTGCGTGCCGTGCGCGCTGACGTTGCGCGGCGGCGGCGGGCGGTGAGTGAGGGGCGGCCGCGACCCCCGGGACCCCCCGGAACCCCCCGGGAACCCCCAAACCCCCCCGGGACACCCTGGGACACCCCCGGGGCATCCCCGGGGCACCCTCGACACCGGCACAGCGCCCCAGGCAGGCCCCGGCCCCGCCGGGCCTGCGCCCCCCGCCCTCCCCCCCCCCAATCCCCGGCCGGGGCTTTGGGGGTCCCGGGGGAAAACGGTGGGGGGACGGAGGGGGAGAGGGAGTACAGGCGTGCTGAGGGGGTGTGGGGGGTCCCGGTGCACAGGGGGGGTCCTGCGGCGTCCCTGGTTCCTCACGGGGGGCCCCGGTCCCTGGGGGGGATCTCTGGTCCCTGTTGGGGGGCTCCCGTGCCCACCCTGGGGGGTCCCTGTGCCCCGGGAGGGGGTCGTGGGGAGGGTCCCTGTCCCCATTCGGGCGTGTCTGTCCCCACCGGGGGGAGTCCCTGGTCCCTCGTGGGGGGTCTCTGTTTCCAGTGGGGGGATCTCTGTCCCTTTTGGGGGGTCCCTGGTTTGGAGGGGGGGTGGTCCCTGTCCTTGGCGGGGTGTCTTTGTCCCCCTCGGGGGAGGAACCTTTTGGGGGTCCCTGGTCCTGTCGGGGGGTCCCTCTTCCCCGTGGGGGGGGTCCCGGAGCCCACACCCCCATCCCTAATCCCCCCGTGTGCCCTCTCCCCGCAGGCTCCTCCGGGGTGGTCCCGCGGCACCATCGCAGCCGGGGGGCCCTCGGGACCCCCCCGCACAGCCCCCCATGCGCTGCCCGGCCCGGGGGGGCCCCCCCGGCACCTGAGGGGGGGCAGGGCCCCCCCAGCGCCCCCCCAGCCATGATGTTCCGGGACCAGGTGGGGATCGTGGCCGGGTGGTTCCGGGGCTGGAGCGAGTGCGAGCAGACGGTGGCTCTGCTGGCGCTGCTCAAACGGGTCACGAGGACACAGGCCCGGTTCCTGCAGCTCTGCCTCGAGCACTCCCTGCAGGACTGCCCCGACATCCACCGGCGCGAGGCCGAGGCCAACAGTGCCGGTGAGGGGCTGGGGGGGCTCGGGGGGGTCATTGAGGGGGTTGCATGGAGGTTATGGGGTCATTGAGGGCGATATGGGGTGTCCTGCTCTGCCTCAAGCACTCGCTGGCCAGAGAGGGGCTGGAGAGGCACAGCCAGAACCTGCATTTCCCTGTTTTCTGTCCCTGCCTGTCCCTGTCCTCAGTCCCTGCGTGTCCCTGAGCCCCCTGACCCTGTGCCCATGCCTCTGTCCCCATCTGCCATCTCACAGTGGCCCCAGTAGCCCGTGGTGACCCTGTCCCACTGTCTGTCCCCAGCTGCCATCTCTCAGTGGCCCCAGGAGCCCTTGGTGGCCCCAGGAGGCCACCATGTCCCTGCTGCTGGCCCTGCTGGCCCCGTGTGACCCCGTCCCCCTGTGTGTCCCCATCTGCCATCTCGCAGTGGCCCCAGGAGCCCATGATGATCCTGTCCCCTTGTCTGTCCCCAGCTGCCATCTCGCAGTGGCCCCAGGAGCCCTTGGTGGCCCCAGGAGCCCATGGTGACCCCGTCCCCCCATGTGTCCCCAGCTGCCATCTCGCAGTGGCCCCAGGAGCCCATGGTGGCCCCAGGAGCCCATGGTGACCCCGTCCCCTTGTCTGTCCCCAGCTGCCATCTCGCAGTGGCCCCAGGAGCCCTTGGTGGCCCCAGGAGCCCATGGTGACCCTGTCTCCTTGTCTGTCCCCAGCTGCCATCTCGCAGTGGCCCCAGGAGCCCATGGTGGCCCCAGGAGCCCATGGTGACCCTGTCTCCTTGTCTGTCCCCAGCTGCCATCTCGCAGTGGCCCCAGGAGCCGGCCGAGGCCGCCGTGTCCCTGCTGCTGTCCCACCTGCCGCTGCTGCAGCCCGGCAACGCGGCGGCCAAGGCCGAGTACATGAAGCGGCTGCAGAAGGTGCTGGCGGAGGCCATCGAGAGCAACCGCTGCGTGGAGGAGAGCCGGCAGCTGCTGTCCTACGCGCTCATCCACCCCGCCACCACGGCCGACGACCGCAGCGCGCTGGCCCTGTGGCTCGGCCACCTGGAGGAGCGCCTGGCCCCCGGCGCCGCCCCCCCGCGCCGCCCCCCCGCCCACGAGTGGCCCCCCGAGCACCCCCCCGAGCCGGGCGGGGCCTGGGCGGAGCCCCCCGGGGGTGGGGCGGCCCCGCCCCGCGAGAACGGGCACCCCGCGTACCACGGGGCGGGGGGAGGTAATGGGGGGGGACGGGGGCTGGGGGCACGGGCGGGGACGAACTGGGGGGGAAAGGGGCTGGGGGGGGCGTGGGGAGGGGTCGAGTGGACGGGGGGGTGACGGGGAGGGGGCTGGGGGGGAGGAGAAGGGCCCGAGTGCGGGGTGGGGAAAGGGGCTGGGGGACAGGGAGGAAGCTGGAGGGACGTGGGGACGGGAAGGGAGTTGGAGGTGGGGCTGGGGGGCACCTTGGGGGTTGAAGGGGAGGGGGGGAAAAGGGGCTGGGGGGCACCCGGGAGACACGGGGAGGGGTTGGGGGGGCACCAACCCTCGGTGTGTGCAGGGGGGTCTGGAGGTTCGAGTTTGGAACGGGGAGGGGCCCCGGGTGTCCAGCAAGGCTTTGGGGGTCTGGGGAGGGTCCCAGCCCCCCTGACCCCCCCTGTACCCCCCAGCCCTACCCTGCCAGCTGCACCCCAGCCCCCTGAAGCGCTCGCTGTCGCTGGTGCCCGGCAGCCCCCAGCCCGGCCAGGGGGGCGAGTGGGCGGGGGGCGGGGGCCCCGAGGACCCCCCCGCGGCCCCCAGGGCCCCCCCCCCGTTTGGGGAACACGCCCCCCTGTCCCCCCAGAGCAGCGTGGCCTCGTCGGGCAGCGAACACACCGAGGAGCCCGGCGGGCGCAACTCCTTCCAGGAGGACGGCAGCGGCATGAAGGGTGGGCTGGGGGAGGGCTCTGGGGGGGTTTAGGGGTTCTTTGGGGGGGGCTGCCACCTCACAGCCCCCCTCGGCCCCCCAGACGTCCCCTCGTGGCTCAAGAGCCTGCGGCTGCACAAGTACGCGGCGCTGTTCGCCCAGATGAGCTACGAGGAGATGATGACGCTGACGGAGCATCACCTGGAGTCACAGGTGGGCTGGGGGCGTCCCCGGGACCCCCCCGTGTCCCTGGGCCCCCCGGCAGGGCCGTGACCCCCCCGCTGTCCCCCCCAGAACGTCACCAAGGGCGCCCGGCACAAGATCGCCCTGAGCATCCAGAAGCTGCGGGAGCGGCAGAGCGTCCTCAGGGCGCTGGAGAAGGTCACTGGGGGCACTGGGAGCACGGGGGGGCCCCCCAGGGTGACACTGGGTGGTCTTGGGGTCCCCATGGGGGGACACTGGGGTGGTCCTCTGGTTCCCCAGGGGTGACACTGGTGACACTGGGGGACCCTTCAGCTCCCCCCTGCCACGTCCCGGTGTCCCCAGGGGCTGCGAGAGGGGGTCCCTGGTGTCCCTGGGGGGTCTCTCCCATGTTCCTGGTCACCCCCGCTGTCCCCAGGGGCTGTTTTTGGGGGTCCCCGATGTCCCCAAGTGTCCCTGGGGGGGTCTCTGACGCTCTCTCCCCCCTCACTGTGTCCCCCCAGGACATCCTCGAGGGGGGCAACCTGTGGACGGCGCTGCAGGAGCTGCAGCAGATCCTGGTGACCCCCATCAAGGCCTTCCGGCCCCCCCCGGCCGCACCTCCCCCTCCCGGGACCCCCGACGGGGCCCCTCCGGGACCCCCCCCCGACGCCTTTGCCCCCCCCCCGGCCCCCGACGCCGAGGCCCCCGCGGCCCCCGTCCCTGACGGGGACATCCCGGGGCAGTTCACCCGGGTCATGGGCAAGGGTGAGTCTGAGGGGGGCACAGGGGGAGCACAGGGAGCTGGGGGGGGCACAGGGGGGGCACAGGGAGCTGGGGGGGCACAGGGAGCTGGGGGGGCACGGGGGGGTCACAGGGAGCTGGGTGGGGCATAGGGGGGGCACAGGGAGCTGGGGGGGGCACGGGGGGGTTACAGGGAGCTGGGGGGGGCATAGGGGGGGCACAGGGAGCTGGGGGGGGCACAGGGTGGGCACAGGGAGCTGGGGGGGGCACGGGGGGGTCACAGGGAGCTGGGGGGGGCATAGGGGGGGCACAGGGAGCTGGGGGGGGCACAGGGGGGTCACAGGGAGCTGGGGGGGGCACAGGGGGGTCACAGGGAGCTGGGGGGGGCATAGGGGGGGCACAGGGAGCTGGGGGGGGCACAGGGTCGGTCCCCCACAGGGACATCCCAGGGCAGTTCCATGGGTTCTGGAGGGGGGGTCCAGGATTCCAGAGGGGGTTTGGGGTTTTTGGGGGGGGGTCCCAGGGTTCCAGAGGGGGTTCAGGGTGATGGGGGGGGTTCCCAGGGTTTGGGGGGGTCCCAGGTTTTGGGGAGGGGTCCCTGACCCCCCCGCAGTGTGCACCCAGCTCCTGGTGTCGCGGCCGGACGAGGAGAACATCACCAGTTACCTCCAGCTGCTCGAGAAGTGCCTGAGCCACGAGGTACTGGGGGGTCCAGGGGGGGCTGAGGGGGTTCCGTGACCCCCCCTCGGCCCCGGGTGACCCCCCTGACCCCCCCCAGGCGTTCACGGAGACGCAGAAGAAGCGGCTCCTGTCCTGGAAGCAGCAGGTGCTGAAGCTGCTCCGCGCCTTCCCCAAGAAGGGGCCCCTGGACGGCCCCCCCCGGCTACCGGCCCCCCAAGGGGTACGTGGGGGGCTCGGGGACCCCCCCCAGGGGCTGTGGGACCCCCATTTCCCCCTGGGACCCCCTCCCTGATCCCGCATGTCACCACAAGAAGGGGCCCCCGGATGTGACCTCTCCCAACTTTTGGGGGGTCCTGGGGGGGGGGTTGGGGGGGTGACCCCCCCAGTACTGGGGGGGTGGGGGTATCCTGGGGGGATTTGGGGGGTCCTGGGATTATCCTCCTGTTCTGGGGGGATTTAGGGGGGTCTCTTGCCCCCCTGACTCTCCCCAATTTGTTCCCCCCCCAGCTGGGCCTTCGGCTCCAACTCTCTCCCCATAGCTGGCTCTGTGGGGGGGGGGCGGCGGGGGGGGGGGGGCGCCCCTTCGCGCTGCCCCCCCGGGCTCTGCCCCCTGCCCGCCTGGGGCTGCTGGGACCCCCCGGGGGGGCCCCCGCCCCCAGACCCCCCCTCGGAGCCCCCCCCCTGGGCTCCCAGGGCCGCCAGGTGGGTCCTGGGGGGGAGGAAATGGGGCTGGGGGGGTCTGGGAGGAGGTTTGGGGGGGATCTTGGGGTGTGGGGGGATGGACATTTGGGGTGTGGAGGTTTGGGGCAAATGGGGGTGGATTTTTGGGGGAGCAGATATGAGGGAGTTGGGGGGACAAATGTGTGGATTTTGGGGGGTGGGGGGCATTTTGGGGGGGCAGAGGGGGGGATTTGGGTGGATGAAGGGGGCCAATGTGGGATTTTGGGGGGAGGGAGCAGATTTAGGGGGGCAATGTGGGATTTTGGGGGGAGGGAGCAGATTTAGGGGGGCAATGTGGGATTTTGGGAGGGGTGGGGGCTCCGTGGTGGGGTTGTATTTGCGGGAGGGGTCTCTTCTCCCCCCCGGGGGTCCGTTTTGGGGAGTCCCCTCTGCTCTGACCCCCCTGTTGCCCCCCCAGAGCCTGTGGTTCGGCGCCGGGGGGGGGCCGGGGGGGTCCCCCGGGGGTCGCAGCGCCGTGCAGAGAACCCACTCCCTGCCCGTGCACAGCTCCCCACAGGCCCTGCTCGCCTTCCCACAGGGTAGGGGGCCAAAAATGGGAGGGGGGGGGCAGAAATGGTGGGGGGAGACCCCAGAAATCGGGGGGACCCGAAAATGGGCGGGGGGGGCACCCAAAAATGAGGGGGAAACTCCTGGGGGAAGGGGAAGGAGGGTTTGATCTTTTGGGGAAGGAGGGGGAACACAGGAGGGGTTGGGACCACCCCCAAAAAAAATGACGAGAGGACCCCCCCAAAGTGGGGGAGGGAAACCCCAAAGGGGGGGGGGGGCAGGAAGGACTGTTTACTCCCCGTTTGGGGGTGGGGGGGTCACTCCGGGGAGGGTTTTGGGGGGGTCTGGGAGTCTCACCCTCTGTTTTCCCCCCCTTTCCAGAGTGCCCCCTCCCCGGCACCGACCTGGAGATCAACCCCACCCTGGAGTCGCTGTGTCTGAGCATGACCGAGCACGCGCTGGGGGGTACGGGGGGGTCTGGGGGGGGCACGGGGGGTCTGGGGGGTGTGGGGGTCTGGGGGGGGTATGGGGGGGGTCCGGCAGGGGGCATGGGGGGTCTGGGGGGCGTGGGGGGGGCACGAGGAGTCTGGGGGACACAGAGGGGTCTGGGGGGGGCACTGGGACGTGGGGGGGGTATGGGGGGGTTGGTGGTCTGGGGGACACGAGGGGGTGTCGGGGGAGATGTGGGGTGGGGAGGGGGCACAAAGGGACACAGCCCCACCCCCCCCGCAGCACCCTGACCCCCCCTTTGTGCCCCCCACAGATGGCACAGACAAGACCTCCACCATCTGATGGCGCTGCCCCCCCCTCCCCAAATCGGGGGGGCACCTCCTTAACACCCCCTTCCTCCTGCCCCCCCCCCATGGCCCCCCCGGGGGGGTCCCTAAAACATCTGGGGGGGGTGGAGGGGGTTAAAACCCTTCCTCTCCCCTCGACTCCCCCCCCCACGGCCGGGGGGGCTCGGGGGGTCCCTGGTGAGGGAGGGGCTCCCCCAGGCCGATGACCTTGCAAGGGGGGGGGGGCCATGACACTACAGGGGGGGTTTTTTGGGGGGGTTTGTTGCGTTTTCGCCGTTTTAAGGATCCCAGAATTTGGGGGTTTGTGGGTTCATTTTCCCCCTCTTTTATTATTATATTATTATTATTAATATTATTTCTGTTCCAGCCCCCCCGGGGGGTGGCGGGGGCGGTGGGGGGGACGACACCCCAAATTTAGGTACAGGCTGAGCCCCCCCCCCCAACCCGGGGTTGGGGGTGCCCCGGGCCCCCCCCCTCGGTACAGCCCCCCCCCCCTTTGTAGCGCCGCGGCCCCGAAATAGAAAAAAATCGTTATTTTAGATACATTTTATTATGAATCCTTTTGTTATGATATGGCTGGTAACCATGAACGTTATTAAACACAAAAAACACCCACAATGGCTGCTTTTTACCCCAGAACGGGGCCGGGGGGGGCCGGGGGGGACACGCCAGCCCCTCACTCGCTGGAGGAGTCGGAGGCGTCGCTGGGACTCTCCTCGTCTTCCTCCTCCTCCTCCTCTTCTTCCTCGTCCTCCTCCTCCTCGCTGGCGCTGAGCTGGGGGCTCCGTGGGGGTGCCCCCCCCTCGCTGCCTTCCTCCTCCTCCTCTTCCTCCTCCTCCTCCTCGTCGTCGTTGTCGCTGCCGAAAATCTCCTCCTGGTCGCGGGCGGCTCTGGCGGCATCGCTGCCCCCCCGGCGACCCCCCCGGGCCCCCCCTTCCTCCTCCTCGGCCTCCTCCTCCTCCTCGCTGCGGGCAGAGCCCCCCCCGCGCTCGCTGCCGCTGCCGGAGCCTTCGGCCTCGTCCTCCTCCTCCTCCTCGTCCCCGCTCGCGGCCCCCTCGCTCTCGCTGCCCTTCTCACGCTCTTCGTCTGCACGAGGAGGGGTTTGGGGGGGGTCTCAACGCTCTGCCCAACCCCTCCAGGGCCGGGGGGGGACAGGGGAGCCCCCAAACCCCGCCCAGGGACCCCCCTGGACCTGATCCCGCCGCCTCCTTCTCGGCCTCCAGCTCTTCCTCCTCCTCCTCCTCGGGCTCGTGGTTCTCCAGCTGCGCCCGCCGGGCCTCCTGGAGGGGGCAGAAAGGGGGGGTCGGGGGGTTTTGGGGGGAATTGGGGACCGGGGGGCGCGTCAGGGGGAGTCAGGGGCCCCCCCCCAAATCCCACCTGTGCCTCCAGCTCCTTCTCGTTCATGTCCCGGTGCTTCACCACCAGCACCGCGTTGGTGCCCGACTGGACCCCGGCGCGCGCCCGGCGCTTGCTCAGCCGGACCCTGGGGGGGCACGGGGGGGTCAGAGGGGCCCAGGGACCCCCACGGACCAACAGGGACCCCCCTTGGGGCACCCCAAAACTACAGAGACCCCAAAGGACCCCCAGGGACCACCCCAGATCCCTCTGAACGCCCAACCAGTGCTGATCTGGGGGCGTCTCCCAGTGCCCCCAGTCTCCCCCACTCCCCTCCCAGTCCCTCCCACTCCCCTCCCAGTCCCCTCCCAGTGCCCCCCAGTCCCCCCCAGTCCCCTCTCAGTCCCTCCCAGTGCCCCCCAGTCCCCTCCCAGTGTCCGTCAGTCCCTCCCAGTGCCCCCCAGTCCCCCCCAGTTCCCCCAGTCCCCTCCCAGTTCCCCCAGTCCCCTCCCAGTGTCCCCCAGTCCCTCCCAGTGCCCCCCAGTCCCCCGCAGTCCCCCCCCAGTCCCCTCCCAGTCCCTCCCAGTCCCCCCCAGTCCCACCTGGTCTCCAGTTCGTTGTAATAAACCCCGTCCCCCTCACGGAAGATGAAGAAATAATTCTCCTCGTAGCCTTTGCTCGCCTTGTTCTTCACGTTCCAGTTGTACTCCCGGGCGATCTTGTAGTCGTAGCTTGGTGGGGAGCACAGGAGGGGCTTGGGGGGGGCCGGGGAGAGCCCCCCAAACCGCCCCCCCCCCCATTTCCACACCAGACTCCCCCCAAAACCTGCCCAAAGTCTCCCGGGGTCTGTCAAGGTGTTGCTCCATTTCTCCCCCACCATTTAGTCTATAAAAGGGCCCCCCTGGCTTCCTGGGCCCCTCCCCCAGGTTTTGGGACACCCCCCCCAGGTTTTGGGGGCCCCCCTTACACGTCCTCAGGGGCGTAATCCACGTCCTCCTCCTGGTCCCTCTTCCTCTTCCTCAGCGTCTCCTCCACGGGCAGGAAATAGGCCACGAACTGGTTCCCCTCCTCGTCCATCATCCCCCTGGGGGGCAGGGGGGGTCAGGGGGGCTCGGGGGGCTCGGGGGAGTCCAGAGGGGCTCAGGGACCCCCCAGCACCTGATCATGGCCTGGGACATCATCTCCAGGGCCGCGGCCCCCGACGTGTCCTTGGGCGCCGGGTCCGAGTCGAAGATCACTTGGGCACAGGGGTTGATCCACATCTGGGGGGGGAAATTGGGGGGTGGGAGGGGGGTTTTGGGGTGAGGGGGAGTAAATAAGGGAGGGGGAGCACAACTGGGAGGAAAACTGGGGGGGTGGGGGGGAAATGGGGGGTTTGGGGAGGCAAAATCCCACCCCCGGGGTCCCCAGTGTGTCCCCCTGCCCCCAAATCCCCCCCCGGGGGTCCCCAGTCTGTGTCCCCCCCCCAATAACCCCCTGCTGCCCCCCAACCTGTGTCCCCCTGCCCCCAAATCCCCCCCTGGGGGTCCCCAGTCCGTGTCCCCCCCCAGTAACCCCCTGCTGCCCCCCAACCTGTGTCCCACCCCCCAAATCCCCACTCTGAGGGTTCCCAATCTGGGTCCCCCCCGCCCCAATAACCCCCCAAAGTCCCCAACATGTCCTCCCTCCATCAACACCCCCCTCCTGCCCCCCAATGTGTGTCCCACCCCAAATAACCCCTGGGGGTCCCAAATGTGTCTCCCCCCCAATCCCCCCCTCACCTTGAAGTCGGGGAACACGGGCATCACCTCCATGGGGGTCACCCGGGGTTTGCTGTAGTGCTGCGTGATCTGGGGGGGCACAGGCAGCCTCAGTGCCCCCTGAGCCCCTCAAACCACCCCCCAAACCACCCCCCTGACCCCCCCTGACCCCCCTGGCCCCCCCTCACCGCCTTCTGCGCGTCCTCGAAGGTTTTCTCGATGGCGGCGATTTGGGAGTCCCGGTCCTTGTAGATCTCCTCCTCGGTGAACTGCTGCTTCACCGACACCCCGATCCTTGGGGGGGCCCGGGGGGGTCAGGGGGGGGCCTGGGCACCCCCAGAGACCCCTGCAAACCCCCCCAGGGACTCACTTGACCTCGGGTTTCTCGTTGGAGACGCCGTAGCGGTTGAACTCGGTGGAGATGTACTCGGTCTTGCGCATCCAGGGCACCACCTTGGCATGTTGTTGGGATCTGGGGGGAAGGGGGGATTTGGGGGACATTGGGGACCCCCACCCCCCCCTCCCCGAGCCTCCCCAAACCGTGTGTGAGCAGCTGGACCTGTGCCCAGTGAGAGACCCCCCAAAACCCCCCAAACACCCCCCGAAACCCCCTGTGTGACCCACTGGACCTATGTCTGGTGAGAGACCCCAGACCACCCCAAAAATCCCCCCAAGCCCCCCCAAAGCCCCTCGGGGGGTCCCTGGGGGTCCCGGGCACCTCTTGGAGCTCGTGGGGGCCTGAATTTCCTCCTCCAGCAGCTTCTCGTCCGCCGGGTCCAGCAGCACTTTGGGGAGGAAAGGGGGGGTTTGGCTCCAAAAACCCCCTAATTCCAGGGTCTCCCCCCAGTTCCGGGGTCCCCTCGGAGCCCCGATTTTGGGGCTGTCCCCCCGTTTCAGGGCTGTGCCCCGTCTCTGGGCTCTCACCCCCGGGGTCGATGCGGTAGGTGTCGGGGTTGATGAGGTCGATGGTCACCCCCAAATCCGGCTCCGTCAGCAGGTCGTGCTTGTGCTGCTTCTCCAGGGACGTGGCCTTGTACTGCACAAACCTGGGGGAGAGACCCCAAATCGCCCCAGAACAACACCAAAATCACCCCAAAACAACACCAAAATCACCCCAACTCCATCGCAAAAGTACCCCCCGAATCACCCCGGAAATATCCCCAAAAGTACCCCCATAAACATCCCCCAAAACCACCCCAAAAACCACAGAAAAAACATCCCCAAATCACCTCAAACCCACCCCCAAATAACCCCAAAAATACCCCCATAAACACCCCCAAAAACACCCCAAAAACCACAGAAAAAACATCCCCAAATCACCTCAAACCCACCCCCAAACAACCCCAAAAATACCCCCATAAATATCCCCAAAAACATCTCCCAAAACACACCCAACACCTTGAACACCCCAAAATGACTCCCCAACCCCCCAGCCCAGCCCAGCCCCCCTGGGCCCCCCCCCCCATTTTTGGGGACCCCCAAACCTGCTCTGGTCGAAGGGGTAGGTGATGAACTTGGGGTCGAAGGGGATGTCGGGGAGCCCGTTACAGAACTTCACCCTGCACACGACCCCCGACCTGGGGGAGACACGGGGGGGGGGGGTCAGAGACCCCCAAAACGGGGGGAGGGGGCTCAGAGACCCCCAGAACGGGGGGGGCTCCAAACTACCCCCAAAATCGGGGAGGGGTTTTTCCCCAAACCCCCACCCCCGCCCCCCACTCACCTCTCGGGGAGGGTCCGGTGCGAGCTGGGCCTGGAGGGGGCACAGGGGTGGTGGTGGAGGGTTATGACGTCACGAGCGACCCTCCCCATATAAATGGCGTCAGAACAGGACCCCCTTTCCTCCCCAAATAGCGGTGCCGTGACGTCACGGAGGACCCCCAGCCCACCCAAACCCCCGGGGACTCCCCCCGCTCCACGTGACGTCACATCAGTGTAATATGACGGCACGAGGGACCCCTACCCATCCCCGCGCGCGCCGTTACGTCACAACGGGGACCCCCCCCATTCCTCCCTATGTATCGGCGTCGTGACGTCACAGGCACCCCCCAAACCTCGCGGAGGGGCTCCCGCGCTCCGCGTGACGTCACGGTACTGCCCCATGACGTCACGACGGTGACGTCACGGCCGTTACCGGTGCCCCGGCTCGTCGCGCTGCGCCTGCGTCTGGATGGTGGGCGCCATCTTCGCACCGCCACTTCCGGCGCGCTCCCAGCGACGTCACTGCCCGCCGCGCCGCCCGCCGGAAGTGGAGCGGCCCCGGGGACGACAATGGCGGCGCCGCCGCCTCAGCCTGGGCCCGGCCCTGGGCCTCCCCCCGCTCCTCCCGCGGGGCCGCCCGGAGCGGGAGCGGGACCCGCAGCGGCGGCAGGAGCGGGGCCGGGCCCCCCCCCAACGGTCGGGGCCGCTCCGGGCCCCGCGCTCCCCGCGCAGGCCGCGCAGGCGCAGCAGGACTTCGAGCCCGTGCAGCGCTTCCGGGTCCTGCTGCCGCAGCTGAAGGAGAGCCTGCAGGTGGGCGGGGCTTAAATAAGGGGCGGGGCGTGGAGGGGGCGCGATCTGCAGGTGGGCGGTGCCTGAGGGGGCGAGACTTGATGTGAAATGGGGCGTGGTCCGATACCGAGGGGGCGTGGTTTGTGTGGGGAAAGGGGCGGGGTTTGTCATTGGGAGGGGGCGTGTCCCCTGAGGGGGCGTGTCCCTCCCTCGGGGGGTCTCCCCAAGTTTTAGGGTCCCCCCCTCACCCCCGACCCCCTCAGAGCCTGATGAAGGTGGCGGCGCAAAACCTGGTGCAGAACTGCAGCATCGACAGCGGCCAGTGAGTGACCAGTGCCTCCCAGTACATCCCAGTACCATCCCAGTACCGCCCCGGTACCATCCCAGTCCCTCCCAGTCCCCCCCAGCTCCCCCCAGTCCCTCCCAGTGCCCCCCAGTCTGACCAGTTCCCTCAGGAAGAGCGCGGACGGGGCCCTGCAGCGCTTCGACAAGAGCCTGGAGGAGTTTTATGCTCTCTGTGACCAACTGGAGCTGTGCCTGGTGAGAGACCCCCCAAAACCACCCAAAAATACCCCAAAACCACCCCAAATTACCACAAAAACAGCCCCAAACTCCCCTCCCTCGTAACTCCCCCAATTTCCCCCAACCCCCCCAGTACCAATTTGGGGCCCCCCCAATGACCCCCCTGTGTCCCCCCCCAGCCCCACGAGTGGCTCTCCCAGAGCCAAACCCACCCCCCAAACCCACATTAATGCCCCCAAACCCCCTCTGTCCCACCTTGGGGACCACCCCCAGATGATCCCCTGTGCCCCCCCAGCGCCTGGCCCTAGAGTGACTCTCCCAAAACCCCCCCAGACCCCCTCACATCCCCCGAAACTCCCCCAGTCTCAGCTCGGGGACCTCCCAGGGACCCCCAGGTGACCCCCCCGTGTCCCCCCCAGCGCCTGGCCCACGAGTGCCTCTCCCAGAGCTTCGACAGCGCCAAACACGCCCCCGCCCTGGTCCCGGCGGCCCCCAAGGGCGAGGGGGGGGGTGGTCCCGGGGAGCCCCCCCTGCCCTACACCCAGTACCTGCCCCTCATCAAGGCCCAGATCGGGGGGGCCAAGGACATCCACAACGCCCTCCTCGAGGGGGCCAACAAGATCACGGGCAAGCTGCCCCCCCCGGGGGGGCCCTGAGGGACCGGGACCCCCGGGGACGGCCCGAAACACGGCTGGGGAGGGGCGGGGGGGTTAAAGGGGGTTTTGGGGTGGGTTGGGCTCTGGGAGAGGCACTCGTGGGGCTGGGGCTGCGGGAGGGGCACGGGGGTTCACCCTGGGGGTCCCCAAGGGGGTCAGGACAGGAGGGCTTTGGGGGGGTTAAGGAGGGGTTTCTGGGGTTTGGGGGGTCTGGGCGGGAGTTGGGTGTGCTACTGGGGGGCCCTGGTGTTGGTTGGGGGTCTGAAGGGGTTGGGGGGGCTTCAGAGGGATCTTGGACCCCCCCAGAGGGAGTTTTGGGGGGTTAAAGGCAGAAACTGAGGGGGGTCCTGGGAGGTCTGAGTTTGGGAGGGGGTTTGGGGTCTGACCCCTGTTCTGAGGGGGGGCTGTTTTTGGGGTTTGACTGGGGGGGTGATTTTGAGGGGTCTCCACGGGGGTCCTGGACACCCCCCAAGCCCCCCTGGGAGTCTCCAGGGGTGTCGAGGGGGTCTGAGTGTGTCCAAGGGGGTCCCAATGATGGGTTTGGGGGGTGACCCTCTGGGGAGGGGATAACTGGGGGGATAATGGGTAATTTTGGGATGGAGCCCCAAGTTTTGGGGTGAAACTCTTATGTTTTGTTAAATAAATAGATTTTTTTGTGACATCGCTTCCTTTGTGTGCACGGGGGGATCCCAGAGGGTTGGAACGTGTCTGGGAGGGGGTGTCACGGGGACGGGGGGGGGTGTGGGGTGTGTGTGCTCCGTGACGTCACGGGGCCCATGAGTGACGTCGTGATCCCGAGGACGTCACAAAATCGCGTTAAACGCTCCGCGGTTTTTTTTGGTCCCGCCGCGCCGCCGTCGCGCGAGATCTCGCGAGAAGGAGGGCGGGAAATCTCGCGAGAGGAAGGGGCCGTGAGGGGACCCGGAGGGAGCGCGGGCCCAGCCCGGGAATCGCGGCGGGAACCGCGACAGAGACCGGGAAAGGGACCGGGAGGGACACCGGGGACGGCACCGGGTCACAGACTGACAGCCGGGAGCGGCGCACGGACAGGAACAGGCCCCGGCGGAGCCAGGCCGGGTCGCGGCCTCAGAGCGAGCGGAGCCTGAGGGTGAGAGGGGGGCGGTGGGACCACCCGGGATCCACCGGGATAACCCGGGACACCGCCGAGATAACCCCGGGGTAACCCCAGACCCACCCCGGGACCACCCGGGACCCCCCCCAGGACCCCTTGAAGGATCCGCAGCCGCCCCAGCCCGTCCCCAAGACCCCCCAGAACACCCCCGTGACCCCCTCAGGACCACCCCCAGCTCCCCTCAGAACACTCTCTTGACTACTCCAGGACCCCCCCTCAGCTCCTTTGAAGCCCCCCTAGACCTCCCGGGACCCCCAACCATGTCGGACAGCGACGACAGCAACTTCTCGGAGGACGAGAGCGAGCGGAGCAGCGAGGGGGAGGAGGGCGAGGAGGGCGAGGTGAGGCCAAAGGCTCAGGGTGTTCGGGGGTCTCCTGAGCCCCCCGAGCTCCCCCTGACCCCTCCAAACCCCCCTGACTCCTCCTGAGCCGCCCAGGCCAAGGAGCAGCGAGGGGGAGGAAGGCGAGGCGAGGCCAAAGGCTGGGGGGCTCTGGGGGTCCCCTGAGCCCCCCAAATCCCCCTCAGGCCGAGGAGCAGCGCGGGGGCAGCGGGAAGGAGGAGGAGGAGGGGGAGGAGGAGGAGGAAGAGGAGGAAGAGGAGGAGGAGTACGACGAGGAGGAGGAGGAGGAGGAAGATGACGATCGGCCCGCCAAGAAACCGCGGCATGGGGGGTTCATCCTGGACGAGGCCGGTGAGGGGGGATCTGGGGAGGGCCTTGGGGGGTTCAAGGGTGGTGTGGGGGGATCAGGAGGGATCTGGGGAGCTTGGGGGGATCTGGGGGCTCCAGGAGGGTTTGGGGGGTCTCTGCCCACCCCACTGACCCCCCTCAACCCCCCCAGACGTGGACGATGAGTACGAGGACGAAGATCAGTGGGAGGATGGAGCTGAGGACATTCTGGAGAAAGGTGAGGGGGGGGCACCCTGGGGACCCCCCTGGGACTCCTGGGAACCTTCCCCACCCTGGGGACCCCTCCGGGACCCCTCCCCACCCTTTCCCCTCCAAATCCCTCTTTCCCCCCCAAATCCCCCTTTCCCCTCCAAATCCCCCTTTCCCTCCCCCAAATCCCTTTTTCTTTCCCAAACCCCCCTTTTCCCCCCAAACTCCCCCTTTCCCAAGGGGATCCCATACCCCCCCCAAATGCCCTTTCCCCTCAAACCCCTCTTTTCCCCCCAGACCCCCCCGTTTCCCTGGAGGGTCCCATGTCCCCCCCATCCATCCATCCATCCCTCCATCTCATCCGTGCTCGCCTGGGGCTTTTCTGTTGCTTTTTTATCCCCCTTTTACCCCCCAACCCCCCCTTCCCCGACCCCCCCATCAATTCTGACCCCCCCTCGCCCCCCCACCCCAATTTCCCCCCGTTTCCCCCCCTCACCTGGTTTTGCTGTTTATTTACTTCATTCTCCACCGTCACTTTGTCCCCGGGGCAGAGGAGATCGAAGGTAAGATTCCCCCCTCACCTCCCCCTCTGTGTGTCCCCCCCACAAATACGGGGGCCCAAACACCCCCCAGTGCCCCCCCAACCCCTCACGGGGGGGTCCCAATCCCGACCTTCCTCCCCCTCCTCTTCCTCAGCCTCCAACATCGACAACGTGGTGCTGGACGAGGATCGTTCTGGGGCCCGGCGGCTCCAGAACCTCTGGAGGTGACTCTGGACCCCCCCAGGACACCCCCAAAGTCCCCCTGACCCCCCCAGTCCCGTTTCCCTCTTTTTTTCTCTCTTTTTCCCTGATTTTCCCTGTTTTTTCCCCCAGGGACCAGCGGGAGGAGGAGCTGGGCGAGTATTACATGAAGAAATACGCCAAGTCCTCGGTGGGGGAGACGTGAGTGACCCCCCCAGGGACCCCTCTGGGACCCCCCCCAGTTGTCGTGACAGGGAGGGGCCCCCTGACCCCCCCAGCCCCGATTTACCTGATTTGGGGGGGTTTTCCCCCATTTTCCAGGGTTTATGGGGGCTCGGACGAGCTGTCGGACGACATCACCCAACAGCAGCTGCTGCCCGGGGTCAAGTGAGTTTGGGGGCAGGAAGGGGGGAATTGGGGCATGAAAGGGGTTTAATTGGGGGAGAAAGGAGGGAATTGGGTCAGATCCCCCTTTAATGAGGGTTAACTGAGGTGAAAAAAGGGGAATTGGGTCATAGTAGAAATTTAACTAGAGAGAAAAAGAGGGAATAGGGTCAGACCCTGTCCCATAACGAGGTTTCGTTGCCCCCTCACAGGGACCCCAATCTCTGGACTGTCAAGTGCAAGGTGGGTGCTGAACCCCCACCCCAAAACCCAAATCCCCGTTTTTCTGCCCCCAAACCCCCTTTCTGTGCCCAAACCTCCCGGTTTGTGCCCCAAACCCCCTTTCTGTGCCCAAACCTCCCAGTTTGTGCCCCACACCCCCTTTCTGCCCCCACCCCAAACCCCTTTTCCCCCCAAACCCCCCGTTTCTCCCCCCTACTCTCCTTTTCTCTCCCCTGACCCCCTCTCTGACCCCCCAGATCGGGGAGGAACGAGCCACGGCCGTCGCCCTCATGCGCAAGTTCATCGCGTACCAGTACACGGAGACCGTGAGTGCTGGGGGCACTGGGGGGCACTGGGGCTGTACTGGGGGCACTGGGGCTGTACTGGGGGCACTGGGGGGGTACTGGGGGCACTGGGGGGCACTGGGAGGCTCAGAGCTGACCCCCCCACATCCCCCCACCACAGCCCCTGCAGAGCAAGGCCGTGGGGGCCTCAGAGCACGTCAGGGGGGACCTGTGTGGGGACACTGGGGTAGTGCTGGGGTGGTACTGGGGGCACTGAGATGGTACTGGAGGTACTGGGGGCACTGTGACGGTACTGGGGTGGTACTGGAGATACTGGGAGCACTGGGGTGGTACTGGGGTGGTACTGGGGGTACTGGGGACACTGTGATGGTACTGGGGCCGTTCTGGTGGTACTGGGGCCGTTCTGGTGGTACTGGGGGCACTGCCAGTGACCCCCCGTGTCCCCCCCACCGCAGCCCCTGCAGATCAAGGCCGTGGTGGCCCCGGAGCACGTCAGGGGGTACCTGTACGTGGAGGCCTACAAGCAGACCCACGTGAAACAGGCCATCGAGGGCGTGGGCAACCTGCGCCTGGGCTACTGGAACCAGCAGATGGTGCCCATCAAGGAGATGACCGACGTGCTCAAGGTGGTCAAGGAGGTCACCAACCTCAAACCCAAGGCCTGGGTCCGGCTCAAGAGGGGCATCTACAAGGATGACATCGCCCAGGTGAGGGAGGGACGCGCCTGGGGGGCACCTGGGGCTGGGGGGGGGGTTACCTGGGGCTCACCTGGGCGTCCCTGCCCCCTCCCCCAGGTGGATTACGTGGAGCCGAGCCAGAACCAGATCTCCCTCAAGATGATCCCCAGGATCGACTTCGACCGCATCAAAGCCCGGATGAGCCTGGTGGGTGAGGGGGGAGCACCCCTGGGGCAGGGAGGGGATCCCAGACGGGTGGGTCCACCTTGGTGGGTGGATCCCAGGTGTGTGGGTGATCCCTGGGGGGAGTGGATCCCTGGGGGTGGATCCCTGGGGGTGAGCGGATCCCTGAGGGTGATCCCTGGAGTGAGTGGATCCCTGGGGGTAGCTGGGTCCCTGGCGTGAGTGGATCCCTGTGTGTGGACCCCCGAGGGTGAGTGGATCCCCGTGGGTGGATCCCTGGGGGTAGCTGGATCTCCATGGGTGGATCCTGGGGGTAGCTGGATCCCTGAGGATGAGTGGGCCCCCGAGGGTGAGTGGATCCCTCTCCTCCCTGCACCCCCTGCAGAAGGACTGGTTCGCCAAACGCAAGAAGTTCAAGCGGCCGCCCCAGAGACTCTTCGACGCCGAGAAAATCCGGTACCGCCCCCCGGGATCCTTCCTAGGATCCTCCCCGTGGGATCCCCCCTGGGATCCACCCCCTGGGCTCACCCTGGGCTCACCTGGGGGTCCCACAGGTCCCTGGGGGGCGACGTGGCCTCCGACGGCGACTTCCTGATCTTCGAGGGCAACCGGTACAGCAGGAAGGGCTTCCTGTTCAAGAGCTTCGCCATGTCGGCCGTGGTGAGACCCAGAACCCCCCTTTTTGAACCCAGAATACTCCCCTGGGAACCCCAAATGCACGGCTTGAGCCCAAACCCCCCCAGTCTGAGCCCAGTTCCCCCCAAACCCCCCCAGATCACAGAGGGGGTGAAGCCCACCCTGTCCGAGCTGGAGAAGTTCGAGGACCAGCCCGAGGGCATCGACCTGGAGGTGGTGACTGAGAGCACAGGTAGGGGGTCCCCAGCCCCCCAAAACCCCTCCAAGCGCCCTCCTCAGACCCCAAATCCCCCCAAACTCCTCTCCCCAGCACCCCCAACCCCAGACTCCCCCTGTCCCCCGGGCAGCACAACTTCCAGCCCAACGTTGAGGGGTGTGAGGGGGAGCTGAGCCACCTCCAGCAGCCCCCTGAAATCCCCCCAGATCCCCCAGGCCCCAAATCCCATTTCTCTCCCAGGGAAGGAGCGGGAGCACAACTTCCAGCCTGGGGACAACGTGGAGGTGTGCGAGGGGGAGCTCATCAACCTGCAGGGCAAGATCCTGAGCGTGGACGGCAACAAAATCACCATCATGCCCAAGCATGAGGACCTCAAGGTCTGGAGACCCCAAAACCCCCTGAGAGGCCCCCAAAACCCCTTTGGCCAGCCCTGACAGGGGTGTCTCCTCCAGGACATGTTGGAGTTCCCGGCCCAGGAGCTCAGGAAGTATTTTAGGATGGGCGACCACGTGAAGGTGATCGCGGGGAGGTTCGAGGGCGACACGGGGCTGATCGTGAGGGTAGAGGAGAACTTCGTCATCCTCTTCTCCGACCTCACCATGCACGAGGTGAGTTTGGGGTGAAAAACGTGGGAAATGGGGTCAGGGGAGCATTTGGGGTGAAAAACAAGGGGTTTGGGGGCAGGTTGGGGTTTGGGATCGGTTTGGGGTGAATCCCAGGGGTTTGGGGTCAGTCCAGGTTTGGGGTGAAATCGAGGGGCTTGTGTCAGTCCCCCTTTGGGGTCAGTCCCGGGGATTTTGGGATGAATGCCAGGGATTTTGCGTCAGTCCTGTTTTGGGGTGAATCCCGAGGATTTTGGGTGTGTTTTCCCCCCCAGCTGAAGGTGCTGCCCCGGGACCTGCAGCTCTGCTCCGAGACGGCGTCGGGGGTGGACGTGGGGGGGCAGCACGAGTGGGGGGAGCTGGTGCAGCTGGACCCCCAAACCGTGGGGGTGATCGTGAGGCTCGAGAGGGAAACCTTCCAGGTGAGAGCCCCCAAAATGGGGGGGTGCCACAGTCACCTTCCAGGTGAGACCCCCCAAAATATGGGGGTTCCACAGTCACCTTCCAGGTGAGACCCCCCAAAATGGGGGGGTGCCACAGTCACCTTCCAGGTGAGAGCCCCCAAAATGGGGGGGTGCCACAGTCACCTTCCAGGTGAGAGCCCCCAAAATGGGGGGGGTGCCACAGTCACCTTCCAGGTGAGAGCCCCCAAAATGGGGGGGTGCCACAGTCACCTTCCAGGTGAGACCCCCAAAATGGGGGGGTACCATGGTCACCTTCCAGGTGAGAGCCCCCAAAATGGGGGGGTGCCACAGTCACCTTCCAGGTGAGACCCTCCAAAATGGGGGGGTGCCACAGTCACCTTCCAGGTGAGACCCCCCAAAATATGGGGGTTCCACAGTCACCTTCCAGGTGAGACCCCCCAAAATGGGGGGGTTCCACAGTCACCTTCCAGGTGAGACCCCTCCAGAATATGGGGGTTCCATGATCACCTTCCAGGTGAGACACACCCCCCCTCCTAAATCCAGGAGGGTCCTGGACTCCCAAATGTGGGGGGTTCCCAAATCTGGGGGTTTCTGCTGTCACCCCCCAGGTGAGTCCCCAGGTTTCCCCCCCACAGGTGGGTCCTGGACCCCAAATCTGTGTCCTGTGGATGGGGGGGGTCCCCAAGCTCTGCCCTGTCCAGGGCTGTGCCCCCCACCCCAGGGTGGTCTCCCCCACCCCAGGGGGTTCCCCCTGACCCCGGGGGGGGTCCCCAGTTTTTCGGCCAAGGCCCCCCAGACGTGCCCCCCACACGTAGGGGAAGGCGGTCACAGACCAGCACCGTGTCAGTGTTTTGGGGGGTCCCTGAGCTCTGCCCTGTCCCAGGGCTGTGCCCCCCGCCCCCAGGGGGGTCCCCCACTTTAGGGAAGCCCCCCCTTGACCCCCGTGTCCCCCCCAGGTGCTGAACATGTACGGGAAGGTGGTGACAGTGCGGCACCAGGCCGTCACCAGGAAGAAGGACAATCGCTTCGCCGTCGCCCTGGACTCGGAGCAGAACAACATCCACGTCAAGGACATCGTCAAAGTCATCGATGGCCCCCACTCCGTGCGTCCTGGGGGGTCCCCGGGGGCTCCTTGGGGTGTTTTGGGGGTCCCTGGCTCTGTCTGTGTCTCTGGGAACATCCCCGAGTTCCCTCCCTTGGTTTGGAGTTCACTCCCTGCTCTGGGATTTACCCTCCCTTTTCAGATTCCTTCATTTTTGGGGTTCCACCTCCCCTTTTTGGGGCTCCACCTCCCCTTTTTGGGGTTTCACCTCCCCTTTTTGGGTTTCCCCCCCTTGTTTTGGGTTTCCCCCCCTTGTTTTGGGTTTCCCTCCCTTGTTTGGGTTTCTCCTGACCTATTTTTGCTTCCACACCCCCCTTTTCGCTTCTCACTCCTCTTATTTTGGCCTTTCACCCCCTTTTTGAGTTTCATCCCCTTTTCTGCCCCTCACCCCCCTCATTTTGGGGTCTTGCCCCACTTTTCCCCCCCAGGGCCGCGAGGGTGAGATCCGACACCTTTTCCGCGGCTTCGCTTTCCTGCACTGCAAGAAGCTGGTGGAGAACGGGGGGATGTTCGTGTGCAAGACCCGCCACCTGGTGCTGGCCGGGGGCTCCAAGGTCTGTAGGACCCCCCAGGACCCCCAGTTTTCCCGATTTTGCCCGTTTTCCCTCCTCCTCACCCCGTTTTCCCCACCCGCAGCCCCGGGACGTCACCAACTTCACGGTGTGCGGCTTCACCCCCATGTCCCCCCGCATCAGCAGCCCGATGCACCCCAGCGGGGCTGGTGAGTCTGGGGGCGCTCCCGGGGGTCTTTGGGGACCCCCCGAGCCCCCCCTGAGCCCCCCTGTGCCCCCCCAGGCCAGCGGGGGGGCTTTGGGGCCGGCGGGATGAGCCGCGGGCGGGGCCGGCGCGACAACGACCTCATCGGGCAGACGGTGCGGATCTCGCAGGGGCCCTACAAAGGTGGGTGTGGGACCCCCCCGCAGCCCCCCAGAGCCCCCCGGGACCCTCCCTGACCCCCCCGTGCCCCCCCAGGGTACATCGGGGTGGTGAAGGACGCCACGGAGTCCACGGCGCGCGTGGAGCTGCACTCGACCTGCCAGACCATCTCCGTGGACAGGCAGCGCCTCACCACCGTGTGAGTGGGGGGAGACCCCCAGAGACCCCTGCAGGGGAGGGGAGACCCCCCCGTGGGGTGGGCACATCCCCAGAGACCCCCCCTGTGGGTTGGGGTGACCCCCCCTGGGCCGAGAGGGTCCTTGGAGACCCCTCAGTGGGTTGGAGTGGTCCCGGGAGACCCCTCGGTGGGTCAGTGGGGGCCCTTGGAGACCCCTCAGTGAATGGGGGTGACCCTTGGGCCACGCAGGGGGGGCTCTGTCAGGGGTTCTGACCCCCCTTTCCCCCCCCAGGGGGTCCCGGCGCCCCGGGGGGCTCACGTCGGCCTACGGGAGGACCCCCATGTACGGCTCCCAGACCCCCATGTACGGCTCGGGGTCCAGGACCCCCATGTACGGCTCACAGACCCCCCTGCACGACGGTGAGTGGGGATGGGGGGGCACTGGGGGGCTCAGGGTGGGGTTGGAAGGGACTGGGGGGCTCTGGGGATTGGGGGGACTCTGGGAGTTGAGGGGGGCACAGCAGGGGAGCTCTAGGACCACTGGGGGGGCCCTGGGGATTGGGGGGACCCTGGGAGTTGAGGGGGGCACTGGGGGAGCTCTGGGACCACTGGGGAGGCTCTGGGGGGGGCTTGGAGGGGGCTCTGGAGGGACCCTGGGAATGGGGGGGCTCCGGGCGATCCCCACAGCTGGGGGAGGGGCCCTTGGGGGTGACAGCATTTTTGGGGTTGCCCCCCAGGAAGCCGCACCCCCCACTATGGGTCACAGACCCCCCTGCACGACGGGAGCAGGACCCCGGCCCAGAGCGGGGCCTGGGACCCCAACAACCCCAACACCCCCTCGAGGTGAGACCCCCACCCCAAAATAACCCAGAACAGCCCCAACACCTCTTTGAGGTGAGACCCCCTACCCCAAAACCCCCCCACAGCCCCCTAGAAACCCCAAACCTCTTCTAGATGGGACCCCCCCCAATTTCCCCTCTTTGGGGTCCTTTCCCCAAACCCCCCCGTTTCGTGTCTCCCCCTCCCCTGTGTTGTGTCTCCCCCTTTTTGGGGGGTCTCATTTCTGTCTGTCTCTCTCTGAGGGTCCCATTTGTGTCTCCCCCTCTTTGTGGGGTCCCATTTGTGTCTCCCCCTCTCTGGGGGTCCCATTTGTCTCCCCCTCTTTGGGGGGGTCCCATTTGTGTCTCCCCCTCTCTGAGGGTCCCATTTGTGTCTCTCCCTCTTTAGGGGGGTCCCATTTGTGTCTCCCCCTCTCTGGGGGTCCCATTTGTGTCTCCCCCTCTTTGGGGGGGTCCCATTTGGGCCCCCCCTCTGACGTTGCCCCCCCAGGGCCGACGAGGACTTCGAGTACGGCTTCGAGGACGAGCCCACCCCGTCCCCCCAGGGCTATGGGGGGACCCCCAACCCACAGACCCCCGGGTACCCCGACCCCGCCTCCCCCCAGGTCACACAGCCCTACAACCCCCAGACCCCCGGGACCCCCGCCATGTGAGTGACAAATGGGGGGGACCCCAAAAATGGGAGGGAGGGGGGGATGCCCCAAGTCATGGCCCTACAACCCCCAGACCCCCGGGACCCCCGCCATGTGAGTGACAAATGGGGGGGACCCCAAAAATGGGAGGGAGGGGGGGATGCCCCAAGTCATGGCCCTACAACCCCCAAACCCCCGGGACCCCCAAATGGAGGGGACCCCAAATCTGGAGGGGAGGTGTGGGGGGGAAACACTGAAATCTGGGGGGGTAGAGGGACCCCAAAATGTCACTGTGGGGGAAAATGGGCTTCTGGGGGACCCCAAAATGCTTTTGGGGGGGTGGGGGGATGCCAGAGTGCTGCAGGACGGGGGACAGGGGGACCTCAAAGTCTGAGAGGGGGCAAGGGGGGCTGTGCTCTTGGGGGGGGAGTCCCCAAAATGTCACTGTGGGGGAAAATGGGTTTTTGGGGGACCCCAAAACCTGGGGGGGGGGGGGGTGGCTCCTGCGAGCCCCCAAAATGTGGCTCTGGGGGGAACCTGTGCCCCCCAAACACCCCCCAGGTGTGACCCCCCCCATTTCCCCCCAGGTACAACACGGAGCAGTTCTCGCCCTACGCCGTCCCCTCCCCACAAGGGTCCTACCAGCCCAGCCCCTCCCCCCAGAGCTACCACCAGGTGGCCCCGAGCCCGGTGGGCTACCAGAACACCCACTCGCCGGCCAGCTACCACCCCACGCCCTCCCCCATGGCCTACCAGGTAACCCGGGACCCCCCCAGACCCTCTGAACCCCCCTGAGCCCCCCCAAACCCCCCTGAGACCCCCAGACCCACTGGGCTACCAGAACACCCACTGGGCTACCAGAACACCCACTCACTGGCCAGCTACCACCCCACGCCCTCCCCCATGGCCTACCAGGTAACTCGGGACCCCCAGAGTTTCCTGAGACCCCCAAACCCGACCCTGAACCCCCCTGAGCCCCCCCAAACCCCCCTGAGCTCCCCCAGACCCACTGGGCTACCAGAACACCCACTGGGCTACCGGAACACCCACTCGCTGGTCATGTTCCCCCTCGTGGCTACCAGGTACCCCCAGACCCCCCGGGACCCCCGAACCACCCCTAAGACCCCAGGGTCCTCCAAACCCCAAAACAGAGCCCCCCCCAAACCCCTTGTGGCCCCCCTGCACCCCCTCATAGCCCCTCTATGCCCCCCCCAAACCCCTGCCAACCCCCTCTTTAACCGCCCCCCTGTGCCCCCCCAGGCCAGCCCGAGCCCCAGCCCGGTGGGCTACAGCCCGATGACCCCCGGGGCTCCCTCCCCGGGGGGCTACAACCCCCACACCCCCGGCTCGGGCATCGAGCCCAGCGCGGGCGACTGGGTGACCACCGACATCCAGGTCAAGGTCCGGGACTCCTACCTGGACTCGCAGGCCGTGGGACAGACCGGGGTCATCCGCAGCGTCACGGTGAGACCCCCGCCCGGGGGGCTGAGGGGGATCTGGGGGGGCCGGGATTTGGGGTCTGGGGGGGTCTGTCATGGACTCACAGGCCATGGGACAGAGCCCGGGTCAGCTGGAGTGTCCTGGTGAGACCCTCACCTTGGGGGGGCTGAGGGAGCTCTGGGGGATCTGGGGGGGCCAGGATTTGAGGTCTGGGGGGTCCATCCTGGACTCACAGGCCGTGGGACAGACCAGGGTCATCCACAGCGTCACGGTGAGACCCTCACCTTGGGGGGGCTTCCTTCGGGTCTGGGGGATCTGGGGGGACCGGGATTTGGGGTCTGGGGGGGTCGGTCATGGACTCACAGGCCATGGGACAGAGCCCGGGTCAGCTGGAGTGTCCCAGTGAGACCCCCACCCTGGAGGGGCTGGGGGGGCTCTGGGGGGGTTGCAGGAGCTCCGGGGGGTCTGTGGGGGCTCCGGGGGTTTATTTTGGGGTCTCAGCCCCCCCTGTGCCCCCCAGGGCGGGCTGTGCTCCGTGTACCTGAAGGACAGCGAGAAGGTGGTCTCCGTGTCCAGCGAACACCTGGAGCCCGTCACCCCCACCAAGAGCAACAAGGTGAGACCCCCCCACACCCCCTCGGGGACCCCCAGACCCCTCTGAAGGCCCCCCCTGAACCCTCCCCGGCCCCTCCCCAGGTGAAGGTGATCCTGGGGGAGGACCGGGAGGCCACGGGGATCCTGCTGAGCATCGACGGCGAGGACGGGATCGTGCGGATGGACCTGGAGGAGCAGCTCAAGATCCTCAACCTGCGCTTCCTGGGGAAGCTGCTCGAGGCCTGAGAGACCCCCGGGACCCCCCCAAGACACCCCCCTCCCCTTTTCTGGATGGTTTTCTCTCTTTTCTGGCCATTCCCCCCCCTTTTCTGGCTGTTTTTCCCCCTTTTCTGGCTGTTTTTCTCCATTTTATTCATCTTTTCCCCTCATTTTCTTCCTCTTTTCCCCTATTTTCTCCCCCGCCTTCCCCGTTTTTCCTCCCATCTCATTTTCTCTCCTCCCCGCTCCCCGTTTTTCACCTCCCCCATCTCGTTGTAACCAGGTTTTGGTGTCAAATAAAGGTCTGGGGGTGCAGCCTCTCCTTCCCCCAGTTCTGTGAGGGTTTGAGGGTCCCAGAGGGCTTTGGGGCTGGTTTTGGGGGGTCCAAGGGGGATTTTGGGGCCAGTTTTGGGGGTCGCCCTTTCCACCCCTCTGTTACCCCCGGGTGCGCATGCGTCGCGCCGGCTTCGTGCCGCGATTGGTCGCCGCACCCATGGCCCCGCCTCGCCCTCGCCTCCATTGGCCGAACCGCCTCTCCGCCGTTGGCCATGTCGCCTATCGCCCCGCCCTCCATCCCTGTGATTGGTCGGTACCACCGACAGCGTCTCGCTGTGATAGGTCCCCGCGGCCGCGCCGGCGCGTTGCCGTACAACAAGATGGCGGCGTCCATGGCGGGGCGAGCGGTGGCCTGGGGGGCCCGCGCGGTGCTCGGGGGGCGGCGGGGCCAGGCCGGGCCCGGGGGCCTCCAGCGGGGACCCCCCGGGAACCCTCACCCGGGACCCCCTGCAGCCCCCCGCCGCGCCCTCAGCGGCCCTGACACCGCGGCCGTGCTGCGGGAGCGGCTGCGGCAGCACCAGGTGGGGACATGGGGGGCTTGGGGGGCCGGGTCGGTCTGTCCCGGGGGTCCCCGTTAGCCCTCGGCCACCCCCGGCGGTCTCCAGGTGTGTCTGGGGGGTCCCCAGGTGGCCCTGGATGTCCCCACGTGCCCCAGGATGGTCTCCAGGGGTCCCTGGGGTGTCCCTGGGGGGCTCCGCCTTGTTCCCGTCCCTCTGTGCCCCCCAGGTGTGTGTGTGCCCCCAGGTGTCACCTGTCCCCTCTGTACCCCCCGTGTGTGTGTGTGTGTGCACCTCCAGGTGTAACCTGTCCCCTCTGTGCCCCCCAGGTGTGTGTCTGTGTGTCCCCAGGTGTCACCTGTCCCCTCTGTGCCCCCCAGGTGTGTGTCTGTGTGTCCCCAGGTGTCACCTGTCCCCTCTGTGCCCCCCAGGTGTGTGTGTATGCCCCCAGGTGTCACCTGTCCCCTCTGTGCCCCCAGGTGTGTGTGTGTGCCCCCAGGTGTCACCTGTCCCCTCTGTGCCCCCCGTGTGTGTGTGTGTGCACCTCCAGGTGTAACCTGTCCCCTCTGTGCCCCCCAGGTGTGTGTGTATGCCCCCAGGTGTCACCTGTCCCCTCTGTGCCCCCCCAGCTGTGTGTGTGTGTGTCCCCAGGTGTCACCTGTCCCGTCTGTGCCCCCCCAGGTGTGTGTGTGTGCCCCCAGGTGTCACCTGTCCCTTCTGTGCCCCCCAGGTGTGTGTGTGTGCCCCCAGGTGTCATCTGTCCCCTCTGTGCCCCCAGGTATCACCTGTCCCCTCTGTGCCCCCAGGTGTCACCTGTCCCCTCTGTGCCCCCCAGGTGTGTGTGTGTGCCCCCAGGTGTCACCTGTCCCCTCTGTGCCCCCAGGTGTCACCTGTCCCCTCTGTG
>NW_022476546.1:0-35108 GCF_009829145.1 Chiroxiphia lanceolata
ACCCCCTCGTACACCCCACAGAGCCCCCCCAAAACCCCCCCCGACCCCCTCGTGCACCACACCAGACCCCCCTAAATACCCCCCACGCCCCCCAACTCCCTCCTGCACCCCCCAAAAGCCCCCCAATATTCACCAAAGCCCCCCAACCCCCTCCTGCACCCCCAAAAGCCCCCCCAATATCCCCCAAAGCCCCCAACCCCCTCGTGCACCCCACAGAGCCCCCCCAATATCCCCCAAAACCCTCATGCACCCCACCAGACCCCCCTAAATACCCCCCACGCCCCCCAACCCCCTCCTGGCCCCTCCCCGAGCCCCCCCCCCCAAATACCCCCCAACCCCCTCCTGCACCCCAGAGCCCCCCCAAATACCCCCCAACCCCCTCCTGCGTCCCCCAAAAGCCCCCCCAACATTCCCCAAAGCCCCCAGCCCCCTCGTACACCCCAAAGAGCCCCCCCAAAACCCCCCCAAACCCCCTCGTGCACCCCACCAGACCCCCCTAAATACCCCCCACGCCCCCCAACCCCCTTGGGCCCCCTCCCCAAGCCCCCCCAAATACCCCCCAACCCCCCCCCAACCCCCTCGTACACCCCACAGAGCCCCCCCAAAACCCCCCCAAACCCCCTCGTGCACCACACCAGACCCCCCTAAATACCCCCCAAGCCCCCCCAGCCCCTGCTGCCCCCCCCCGAGCCCCCCCCCGCGCCCACCTTGACCCCCCTGATCCTGAACTCGGCCAGGGCCCGGCTCATCTTGGCGGCGGCCGCGGGCTGGTCGGGCCCGTGGGCCACCACCTTCACCAGCAGGGAGTCGTAGTGGGGCGAGATCAGGGCCCCCTGGAACGCTGAGGCCGAGTCCAGGCGGATCCCCATCCCCTCCCCGGAGCGGAACACCTGGGAAAGGGACCCAAAAACACATAGGGACACCCCAAAAACGCATAGAGACACCCCAAAAACCTCATAGAGACAGCGCAAAAATCCTATAGAGACACCCCAAAAACCCCATAGAGACACCCCAAATACCCTATAGACACACCCATCCCCTCCCCGGAGCAGAACACCTGGGAAAGGGACCCAAAAATACATAGAGACACCCCAAAAACGCATAGAGATACCCCAAAAACCCCATAGAGACACCCCAAAAACCCTATAGAGACACCCCAAAAACCCTATAGACACACCCATCCCCTCCCCGGAGCGGAACACCTGGGAAAGGGACCCAAAAACACATAGAGACACCCCAAAAACCCTATAGACACACCCCAAAAACCCCATAGAGACACCCATCCCCTCCCCGGAGCAGAACACCTGGGAAAGGGACCCAAAAATACATAGACACACCCCAAAAACCCTATAGACACACCCCAAATACCCCATAGACACACCCATCCCCTCCCCAGAGCGGAACACCTGGGAAAGGGACCCAAAAACACATAGGGACACCCCAAAAACACAGAGACACCCCAAAAACACATAGAGAGACCCCAAAAATACATAGAGACACCCCAAAAACCCTATAGACACACCCCAAATACCCCACAGACACACACCCATCCCCTCCCCAGAGCGGAACACCTGGGAAAGGGACCCAAAAACACATAGGGACACCCCAAAAACACAGAGACACCCCAAAAACACATAGAGAGACCCCAAAAACACATAGAGACACCCCAAAAACCCTATAAAGACACCCCAAATATCCTATAGAGACACCCCAAAAGCCCCATAGAGACACCCCAAAAACCTCAGAGACACTCCAAAAATCCTATAGAGACACCCCAAAAACCCCATAGAGACACTCCAAAAACACATAGAGACACCCCAAATATCCTATAGAGACACCCATCCCCTCCCCAGAGTGGAACACCTGGCAAAGGGACTCAAAAACACATAGGGACACCCCAAAACCCCATGGAGACACCCCAAATACCCTATAGAGACACCCATCCCCTCCCCGGAGCAGAACACCTGGCAAAGGGACCCAAAAATACATAGACACACCCCAAAAACACATAGAGACACCCCAAAAACTCCATAGAGACACCCCAAAACCCCATGGAGACACCCCAAAAACCCTATAGAGACACCCATCCCCTCCCCGGAGCAGAACACCTGGCAAAGGGACCCAAAAACACATAGACACACCCCAAAAACACATACAGATACCCCAAAAACCCTATAGAGACACCCCAAAAATCCTATAGACACCCATCCCCTCCCCGGAGCGGAACACCTGGGAAAGGGACCCAAAAACACATAGAGACACCCCAAAAACACATAGAAACACCCCAAAAACCCTATAGACACATCCATCCCCTCCTTGGAGCGGAACACCTGGCAAAGGGACCCAAAAACACATAGAGACACCCCAAAAACACATAGAGACACCCCAAAAACCCTATAGAGACACCCCAAAAATCCTATAGACACCCATCCCCTCCCCGGAGCAGAACACCTGGGAAAGGGACCCCAAAACACATAAAGACACCCCAAAAACCCATAGAGACACCCCAAAAACACATAGAGACACCCCAAAAACCCTATAGAGACACCCCAAAAACCCCATAGAGACACCCGAAAAACTCCATAGCGACACCCCAAATACCCTATAGAGACACTCCAAATATCCTATAGATACACCCCAAAAACCCTATAGAAATACCTCAAATACCCCACAGACACACCCATCCCCTCCCCAGAGTGGAACACCTGGGAAAGGGACCCAAAACCACATAGAGATACCCCAAAAACCCTATAGACACACCCCAAAACCCTATAGACACACCCATCCCCTCCCTGGAGCGGAACACCTGGGAAAGGGACCCAAAAACACATAGAGACACCCCAAAAACACATAGAGACACCCCAAAACCCCCATAGACATATCCCAAAAACCCTATAGACACACCCATGCCCTCCCCAGAGTGGAACACCTGGCAAAGGGACCCAAATACACATAGAGACACCCCAAAAACCCCATAGACATATCCCAAAAACCCTATAGACACACCCATCCCCTCCCCGGAGCGGAACACCTGGCAAAGGGATCCAAAAACACATAGAGACACCCCAAAAACCCCATAGAAACACCCCAAATACCCTATAGAGACACCCATCCCCTCCCCGGAGCAGAACACCTGGGAAAGGGACCCAAAACCACATAGGGACACACCAAAAACCCCATAGAAACACCCCAAAACCCCATAGACACACCCATCCCCTCCCCGGAGCAGAACACCTGGCAAAGGGACCCAAAAACACATAGAGACACCCCAAAAACCCTATAGAAACACCCCAAAACCCTATAGACACACCCATCCCCTCCCCGGAGCGGAACACCTGGGAAAGGGACCCAAAAACACATAGAGACACCCCAAAAACACATAGAGACACCCCAAAACCCCCATAGACATATCCCAAAAACCCTATAGACACACCCATGCCCTCCCCAGAGTGGAACACCTGGCAAAGGGACCCAAATACACATAGAGACACCCCAAAAACCCCATAGACATATCCCAAAAACCCTATAGACACACCCATCCCCTCCCCGGAGCGGAACACCTGGCAAAGGGATCCAAAAACACATAGAGACACCCCAAAAACCCCATAGAAACACCCCAAATACCCTATAGAGACACCCATCCCCTCCCCGGAGCAGAACACCTGGCAAAGGGACCCAAAACCACATAGGGACACACCAAAAACCCCATAGAAACACCCCAAAACCCCATAGACACACCCATCCCCTCCCCGGAGCAGAACACCTGGCAAAGGGACCCAAAAACACATAGAGATACCCCAAAAACCCTATAGAGACACCCCAAATATCCCACAGACACACACCCATCCCCTCCCCGGAGCAGGACACCTGGCAAAGGGACCCAAAACCCCCATAGGTCCCCCATGGACCCCCCAAACCCTACAGCGATCCCACTGCAGGATCCCGGTGTCATCCCTGTGGGGTCCCAGGGTTGTCCCTGTGGGGTTCCCAGTGCCACCCTCGTGGTGTCCCAGTGCCACCCCCGTGGGGTGCCAGCGGTGCCCCTATGGGGTCCCAGTGTCATCCCCACTGAGAGGGGGGCCAGTGGTGTCCCCACAGTGTCCCAGTGCCATCCCTGTGGGTTCCCAGTGTCACCCCCCAGTGTCCCAGTGTCACCCCCGTGGTTTCCCAGTGCCATCCCTGTGGGTTCCCAGTGTCACCCCCCGGTGTCCCAGTGTCACCCCCCGGTGTCCCAGTGCCATTCCTGTGGGTCCCAGTGTCACCCCACAGTGTCCCAGTGCCATCCCTGTGGGTTCCCAGTGCCACCCCGTGGTGTCCCCGCGGTGTCCCAGTGCCACCCCCCAGTGTCCCAGTGCCACCCCACGGTGTCCCAGTGCCATCCCTGTGGGTTCCCAGTGCCACCCCGTGGTGTCCCCCCGGTGTCCCCCCGGTGTCCCAGTGCCATCCTTGTGGGTCCCAGTGTCACCCCGTGGTATCCCAGCGGTGTCCCAGTGCCATCCCTGTGGGTTCCCAGTGCCACCCCACGGTGTCCCAGTGGTGTCCCAGTGCCATCCCCGTGGGTTCCCAGTGCCACCCCGCGGTGTCCCCGTGGTGTCCCAGCGGTGTCCCAGTGCCACCCCCGTGGGTTCCCAGTGCCACCCCGCGGTGTCCCCACCTCGATGCGTCCCGTGTCGGGCTGGAAGCCGCGCGCGGGGTCCTCGGTGGTGACGCGGCACTGGATGGCACAACCATTGACCCGAATGTTCTCCTGCACCAGCCCCAGCTCGGGCAGGGACCGGCCCGCGGCCACCTGGAGCTGGGCATGGACCAGGTCCACACTGGGGGGGCACAGAGGGGGGCACAGGGTCAGGGGGGCACAGGGGGTACGACCCCCCAGTCACCTGGGGCTGGGCGTGGACCAGGTCCACACTGGGGGGGATAATGGGGGGGTTACAGGGTCAGGGGGGCACAGGGGGTATGACCCCACAGTCACCTGGGGCTGGGCATGGACCAGGTCCACGCTGGGGGGGTACAGAGGGGGGCACAGGGTCAGGGGGGCACAGGGGGCATGGGGGACACAGGGGATACCACCCCACAGTCACCTGGAGCTGGACATGGACCAGGTCCACACTGGGGGAAACAATGGGGTCAGGGGGGCACAGGGGGTACAACCCCACAGTCACCTGGGGCTGGGCGTGGACCAGACCCACACTGGGGGGGATAATGGGGTCAGGGGGGCACAGGGGGTACAACCCCACAGTCACCTGGAGCTGGGCATGGACCAGGTCCACACTGGGGGGGATAATGAGGGGGTTACAGGGTCAGGGGGGCACAGGGGGTACCACCCCACAGTCACCTGGGGCTGGGCATGGACCAGGTCCACATTGGGGGAATAATGGGGTCAGGGGGACACAGGGGGGCACAGGGGATACCACCCCATGGGCACCTGGGGCTGGGCATGGACCAGGTCCCGTTATTTCACGTGTTCAACACCCCGGAGTTTTGGGGTTCCCCTGCTACCCCGAGTGTTCCCCCAGAATTTTTGGGGTTTCCCCCCGGGATTTTTGGGTTCCCTGGGGTGTTTTTTGGGTTCCCCCTGGGTTTATTGGGGTTCCTCGGGGTGTTTTTGGGGTTCCCCCCGGGTTTTTAGGGTTCCCCGGGGTGTTTTTGGGGTTCCCCCTGGGTTTTTAGGGGTTCCCCGGGGTGTTTTGGGGGTTCCCCCTGGGTTTTTTGGGGTTCCCCCCGGGTTTTTAGGGTTCCCCGGGGTGTTTTGGGGGTTTCCCCCTGGGTTTTTTGGGGTTTCCCCCTGGGTTTTTGGGGTCCCCCGGGGTGTTTTTGGGGTTCCCCCGCCCCGGCTCACTCGGTGATCTCCTCGGTGACCGTGTGCTCCACCTGCAGCCTCGAGTTGACCTCGATGAAATAATAGTCCCCGTTCTGGTCCACCAGGAACTCCACCGTGCCCGCGTTCTCGTAGCCCACCTGGCACCCCAAACCACACAGGTGAAAGGGGGGAGCCAGACCCCCCACCCTATTCTCCCCTGTCCCCCCCAGCCCCCATTTTGGGGGTACCTGCCGTGCCCATCTGGCACCCCAAACCACACAGGTGAAAGGGGGGAGCCAGATCCTCCCCCTATTTCTCCCCTGTCCCCCCCAGTCCCCATTTTGGGGGTACCTGCTGTGCCCACCTGGCACCCCAAACCACACAGGTGAAAGGGGGGAGCCAGATCCTCCCCCTGTTCTCCCCTCTCCCCCCATTCCGTGTTCCCCCAGTTTGGGGGTACCTGCTGTGCCCACCTGGGACCCCAAACCACACAGGTGGGGGGGGAGCCAGACCCCCCACCCTATTCTTCAATGTGCCCCCAGTTTAGGGGTACCTGCCGTGCCCACCTGGCACCCCAAACCACACAGGTGAAAGGGGGGAGCCAGATCCTCCCCCTGTTCTCCCCTGTCCCCCCATTCTGTGCCCTCCCAGTCCCCAGGTACCTGCCGTGCCCACCTGGCACCCCAAATCACACAGGTGAGGGGAGGAGCCAGACCCCCCACCCTATTCTCCAATGTGCCCCCCTATTCTGTGCCCTCCCAGTTTGGGGGTACCTGCCGTGCCCACCTGGCACCCCAAACCACACCGGTGAGAGGGGGAGCCAGCCCTCCCACCCTATTCTGATCTGTATCCCCCCAGTTTGGGGGTACCTGCCGTGCCCACCTGGCACCCCAAACCACACCGGTGAGGGGGGGAGCCAGCCCCCCCACCCTATTCTCCCCTGTCCCCCCCACTCGGTGCCCCCCCAGCCCCCCGTTTCGGGGGTACCTGCTGTGCCAGGCGCACGGCGTCGTTGGCCAGGCGGGCGCGGAGCTCGGGGGGCAGCCGGGCGGCCGGGGCGATCTCCACAACCTTCTGGTGCCGCCGCTGGATGGAGCAATCCCGCTCGTGCAGGTGCACCACGTTCCCGTGGGAGTCACCTGCGGGGCAGGGAACCCCAAAAATGGATCCAGGAACCCCGAAAAGGGATCCAGGAACCCCAGAAATGGATCCAGGAACCCCAGAAATGGATCCAGGAACCCCAAAAAGGGCCCTGGATGGAGCAATCCCGCTCGGGCAGGTGCACCACGTTCCCGTGGGAGTCACCTGCGGGGCAGGGAACCCCAAAAACGGATCCAGGAATACCAGAAATGGGTCCAGGAACCCCAAAAATGGATCCAGGAACCCTAAAAATGGATCCGGGAACCCCAAAAAGAGCCCTGGATGGAGCAATCCCGCTCGTGCAGGTGCACCACGTTCCCGTGGGAGTCACCTGGGGGGGCAGGGAACCCCAAAAATGGATCCAGGAACCCCGAAAAGGGACATGGACACCCCAAAAAGGGCCCTGGATGGAGCAATCCCGCTCGGGCAGGTGCACCACGTTCCCGTGGGAGTCACCTGGGACGTAAGAGAGAACCCCGAAACTGGTCATGGAGCCCCAGAAATGGATCCAGGAGCCCCAGAAAATGGACCCAGGAACCCCAAAAGTGGCCATGGCCCCCCCCCAGGCCGTACCCAGGATCTGGACCTCGATGTGCCGCGGCCTCTCGATGAACTTCTCCACGAACAGTTCCCCGTTCCCAAAAGCCGCCAAGGCCTCGGAGGTGGCGCGGGAGAAGTTCTCCTCCAGCTCCTGCGGGACCCCCAAACCTGGCACCCCGAAATCTGGCACCCCAGAACCCCCCAGGGGTACCCCAAAACCCCCCAGATAGCCCAAAACCCCCCAGATAGCCCCAAACCTCCCAGGATACCCCAGAACCCCCCCAGGGTACCCCAAAACCCCCCCAGGGTACCCCAAAACCCCCCAGATAGCCCCAAACCTCCCAGGATACCCCAAACCCCCCCCAGGGTACCCCAAAACCCCCCAGATAGCCCCAAACCTCCCAGGATACCCCAAAACCCCCCAGGGGTACCCCAAAACCCCCCAGATAGCCCAAAACCCCCCAGATAGCCCCCAACCTCCCAGGATACCCCAGAACCCCCCAGGGGTACCCCAAACCCCCCCAGGGTACCCCAAAACCCCCCAGATAGCCCCAAACCTCCCAGAATACCCCAGAACTTCCCAGGATACCCCAAAACCCGGGGTGCCCCCACCCACTGGGTTACCCCAAATCCAGGGGTTTGGGCGTTCCAGGGATTTGGGCTCCTGAGGATTTGGGGTCCTCTGGGGGATTTGGGCTCTCAAGGATTTCGGATTCCCAGGGAGCCGGGGTTCCAGGGATTTGGGGGTTGCAGGGATTTGGGTTTCGCGGGGATTTGGGCTCCCAGGAGTTTGGAAATCCCAGGGATTCGGAATTCCTGGGGATTTGGGGTCTGGGAATTTGGCTCTGGGGGATTTGGGGTCCTGGGGGATCTGGGCTCTCAAGGATTCCGGATTCCCAGGGAGCCGGGGTTCCAGGGATTTGGGGGTTGCAGGGATTTGGGTTTCGTGGGGATTTGGGTTCCCAGGAGTTTGGAGTCCCAGGGATTTAGGATTCCTATGGGGGGATTTGGGGTCCCAGGAATTTGGGCCCTGGGGATTTGGGGTCCCAGGGATTTGGGGTCCAGGGATTTGGGCCCTGGGGATTTGGGGTCCCAGGGATTTGAGGCCCAGGGATTTGGGGTCCAGGGATTCGGGGCCCCGGGGATTTGGGCTTCCAGGAGTTTGGAGTCCCAGGGATTTGGGATTCCCGGGGATTTGGGATTCCTGGGGATTTGGGGCCCTGGGGGATTTGGGGCCCTGGGGGATTTGCGTTTCCTGGGGATTTGGACTCCCGGGAGTTTGGAGCCACAGGGGATTTGGGATTCCTGGGGGGGAAATTTGGGGTGTGGGAATTTGGCCTCCTGGGTGTTTGAGTTCCCAGGGGTTTGGGATTGGCGGGGATTTGGGATTCCCGGGGGTCGGGGCTCCCGTGGCTTTGGGGTCCCCGTACCTGGGGCTCCCGGACCATCCTCATCCCGCGGCCGCCGCCCCCGTGGGCGGCCTTGAGGATCACGGGGAACCCGACCCGGGAGGCGAATTCCTGAGCCTCGGCCAGCGACGACACCGGGGACGGCGTCCCGGGGACCACCGGGACCCCTGGGGGGACAGGGGGGTCAGGGGGGTTTGGGGGGCACCCTCGGAACCCCTCAAAACCCCACTGGGACCACCAGGACCCCTGGGGGGACAGGGGGGTCAGGAGGGCTTGGGGGCACCCTCGGGACCCCTCAAAACCCCACCGGGACCACCAGGACCCCTGGGGGGACAGGGGGGTCAGGAGGGCTTGGGGGCACCCTCGGGACCCCCCAAAACCCCACCGGGACCACCAGGACCCCTGGGGGGACAGCGGGGTCAGGGGGGTTTGGGGGGCACCCTCGGGACCCCCCAAAATCCCACTGGGACCCCTACAGGGACAGGGGGTCAGGGGGGCTTGGGGGCACCCCCGGGACCCCCCAAACCCCCCCCCCAACCCCTACAGGGACAGGGGGTCAGGGGGGCTTGGGGGGCACCCTTGGGACCCCCCAAAACCCCCCCGGGACCCCTACAGGGACAGGGGGTCAGGGGGGCTTGGGGGGCACCCTTGGGACCCCTCAAAACCCCACCAGGACCCCTGGGGGAACAGGGGGGTCAGGGGGGCTTGGGGGGCACCCTCGGGACCCCTCAAACCCCACCGGGACCCCTGGGGGGACAGGGGGATCAGGGGGGCTTGGGGGCACCCTCAGGACCCCCCAAAACCCCACCGGGACCCCTGGGGGAACAGGGGGGGTCAGGGGGGCTTGGGGGCACCCTCGGGACCCCTCAAAACCCCCCCGGGACCCCTGGGGAGACAGGGGGGTCAGGGGGGCTTGGGGGCACCTTCGGGACCCCCCAAAACCCCACTGGGACCACCAGGACCCCTGGGGGGAGAGGGGGGTCAGGGGGGCTTGGGGGCACCCTCGGGACCCCCCAAAACCCCACCGGGACCCCTGGGGGGACAGGGGGGTCAGGGGGGCTGGGGACACCCTCGGGACCCCTCAAAACCCCACTGGGACCACCAGGACCCCTGTGAGGACAAGGGGGTCAGGGGGGGCTTGGGGAAAATCCACAGACCCCCCCCCCAGGACACCCCCCCAAAGTTCCCTCAGCCCCCCCAAATCCCACTCTAACCCCCCCAAAGCCCCCCGTGCCCCCCGGCAGCGATGGCGATGGCCCGAGCCTCCACTTTGTCCCCCTCTAACCCCCCCAAATCCCCCTCTAACCCCCCCAAATCCCCCTCTAACCCCCCCCAGTGCCCCCTGTGCCCACCGGCAGCGATGGCGATGGCCCGAGCCTCCACTTTGTCCCCTTCTAACCCCCCAAATCCCACTTTAAGCTCCCCAAAGCCCCCCCCAGTGCCCCCCGTGCCCACTGGCAGCGATGGCGATGGCCCGAGCCTCCACTTTGTCCCCCTCTAACCCCTCCAAATCCCCCTCAAACTCCCTCTAACCCCCCCAAATCCCCCTCTAACCCCCCCCAGTACCCCCCGTGCCCACCGGCAGCGATGGCGATGGCCCGAGCCTCCACTTTGTCGCCCATCTTGCGCACGACGTCGGGGGAGGGCCCCACGAACCGAACCCCCGCGTCCACACAGGCCTGGGCAAAGTCGGCCCGCTCGGACAGGAACCCGTACCCGGGGTGGATGGCATCGACCCCGTTCTCCTGGGGGGCACAGAGGGGTCAGGGACCACCCCCAGAACCCCCAGACCTGTACTCGGGGTGGGTGGCATCAACCCCGTTCTCCTGGGGGGGCACAGGGGGTCAGGGACCACCCCCAGAACCCCCAGACCTGTACCTGGGGTGGATGGCATCGACCCCGTTCTCCTGGGGGGGCACAGGGGGTCAGGGACCTCACCCAGACCCCCCAAACACCCCCTCAAACCCCTACCCGGGGTGGGTGGCATTGACCCCGTTCTCCTGGGGGGGCAAATGAGGTCAGGGACCACCCCAAGACTCCCCAGACCCATACCCGGGGTGGGTGGCATTGACCCCGTTCTCCTGGGGGGGCACAGGGGGGTCAGGGACCTCACCCAGACCCCCCAAACACCCCCTCAAACCCGTACCCGGGGTGGGTGGCATCGACCCCGTTCTCCTGGGGGGCAAATGAGGTCAGGGACCACCCCCAGAACCCCCAGACCTGTACTCGGGGTGGGTGGCATCGACCCCGTTCTCCTGGAGGGGAAATGGGGTCAGGGACCTCACCCAGACCGCCCAAACCCTCTCCAGACCCATACCCGGGGTGGGTGGCATCGACCCCGTTCTCCTGGGGGGCAAATGGGGTCAGGGACCTCACCCAGACCCCCCAAACCCCCCCCAGACCCATACCTGGGGTGGGTGGCATCAACCCCGTTCTCTTGGGGGGGCAAATGGGGTCAGGGACCTCACCCAGACCCCAAACCAGGGGCACCCAGGGGGGTCACAGGACCCCTTCAGCACCCCAGAGACCCCCTCCAGTGTCCCAGCTGCGTCCCCTCCCCAAGGTGTCCCCAGGTGTGTCCCAGGTGTGTTGGGTGTGTCCCAGGTGTGTTCCAGGTGTGTCCCAGGTGTGTTGGGTGTATCCCAGATGTGTCCCAGGTGTGTCCCAGGTGTCTTGGGTGTGTCCCAGGTGTGTTCCCCCCCCCAGGTGTCCCAGGTACCTGTGCCACACAAATGATATCAGGGATGTACAGGTAGGGCCCGCACAGGGGGCAGCCCCCTCCCCCCAGGTGTGTCCCAGGTGTGTTGGGTGTGTCCCAGGTGTGTTCCCCCCCCCCCAGGTGTGTCCCAGGTACCTGTGCCACGCGGATGATGTCGGGGATGTGCAGGTAGGGCCTGCACAGGGGGCAGCCCCCTCCCCCCAGGTGTGTCCCAGGTGTGTTTTACCCCCCCAGACGTGTCCCAGCTGTGTCCCAGGTGTGTCCCAGCTGTGTTTTTCCCCCCCCAGGTGTGCCCAGGTACCTGTGCCACGCGGATGATGTCGGGGATGTGCAGGTAGGGCCTGCACGAGGGGGCAGCCCCCTCCCCCCAGGTGCGTCCCAGGTGTGTTTTACCCCCCCAGACGTGTCCCAGTTGTGTCCCAGACGTGTCCCAGACGTGTCCCAGCTGTGTTTTCCCCCCCCAGGTGTGTTTTTCCCCCCCAGGTACCTGTGCCACGCGGATGATGTCGGGGATGTGCAGGTAGGCCTGCACGGGGGGCAGCCCCCTGCCCACCAAATAGGCCTCGTCGGCCTTCTGGCGATGCATCTGCCCCGTGTCCTGCTCCGAGTACACGGCCACCGTCCGGATCCCCAGCTCCGTGCACGCCCGGAACACCCGGATGGCGATCTCACCTGGGGGGGGGGACACACAGGGACAGCTCAGGGACAGCCTGGGGACAGCTTGGGGACAGCCCAGGGACAGGTTGGGGACAGCCTGGGGACAGCCTGGGGACAGCCTGGGGACAGCCTGCCCCACTGGGGACAGCTCGGGAATAGCTTGGGGACAACCCAGGGACAGCTCGGGGACAGTTTGGGGACAACCCAGGGACAGCCTGGGGACAGCCTGTCCCACTGGGGACAGCTCGGGGACAGCCTGGGGACAGCTTGGGGACAGCCTTTCCCACTGGGGACATGGCCACCGTCCGGATCCCCAGCTCCGTGCACGCCCGGAACACCCGGATGGCGATCTCACCTGGGGGGGACACAGGGACAGCTCGGGGACAGCCTGGGGACAGCTTGGGGACACATGGGGACAGCCTGGGGACAGCTCGGGGACAACCTGGGGACAGCTTAGGGACAGCTCGGGGACAGCCCAGGGACAGCTTGGGGACAGCTCGGGGACAACTTGGGGACAGCCTGGGGACAGCCTGGGGACAGCCTGGGGACAGCCTACCCCACTGGGGACAGCTTGGGGACAGCTCAGGGACAGCTTGGGGACAATCTGGGGACAGCTTGGTTATAGCCTGGGGACAGCCCAGGGACAGCTTGGGGACAGCCTGGGGACAGCTTGGGGACAAGCCAGGAACAGGTTGGGGATAGCCTGCCCCACTAGGGACAGCTTAGGGACAGCCTGGAGACAGCTCAGGGACAGCCTGGGGACAGCCTGGGGACAGCCTGTCCCACTGGGGACAGCTTGGGGACAGCCTGGGGACAGCTTGGGAACAACCTGGGGACAGCTCGGGGACAGCCTGGGGACAGCCTGGGGACAGCTTGGGGACAGCCTGGGGACAGCCTGGGGACAACCCAGGGACAGCTCAGGGACAGTCTGCCCCACTGAGGACAGCTCAGGGACAGCCTGGGGACAGCTTGGGGACAGCCTGCCCCACTGGGGACAGCTCAGGGACAGCCTGGGGACAGCCTGTCCCACTGGGGACAGCTCAGGGACAGCCTGTCCCACTGGGGACACGGTCACCGTCCGGATCCCCAGCTCCGTGCACACCCAGAACACCCGGATGGCGATCTCACCTGGGGGGGTGACACGGAATGGGGGGCATGGAGACACCCCTGTGCCACGGGGACACGAGACTGGGGACGCAGGGATGTGGAACTGGGGATGTGGGGACACCTCTGTGTCACGGGGGACACCCCAAAGGGGAGGGGGGGACACGGACACTGCCCCGATCCCGAGCTCCGGGCAGGGCTGGAACACCCGGGTGGGATTTCATGTGGGGGGGTCACATGGGGACAGCTTGGGGACAGTTTGGGGACAGCTTGGGGACAGCCTGTGCCATTGGGGACACTTGGGGACAGCTTGGGGACACCCTGTGCCACTGGGGACACTTGGGGACAGCTTGGGGACACCCTGTGCCATTGGGGACACTTGGGGACAGCTTGGGGACACCCTGTGCCATTGGGGACACCCCAAAGGAGGGGACAGGACACGGGCACTGCCCTGATCCCGAGCTCCGGAACAGCCGGATCCTGATCCCACCTCGGGGGACACTCGGGGACAAGGGGGGTTGGGGGGGTCAGGGGGGGTTCAAGGGGGGTCAGGGGGGATCAGAGGGGGTTCAAGGGGGTTCAAGGGGGGACCGGGGGGGGTTCAAGGGGGGTTAGGGGGGGTTGGGGGGGGTCAAGGGGGGTCAGGGGGGGACCGGGGGGGGGTTCAAGGGGGGCCAGGGGGGATCAGAGAGGGTTCAAGGGGGGCCAGGGGGGGATAAGGGGGGGTTTAAGGGGAGTCAGGGGGGAACCGGGGGGGGGTTCAAGGGGGGCCAGGGGGGATCAGAGGGGGTTCAAGGGGGGGTCAGGGGGGATCAGAGGGGGTTCAAGGGGGTCAGGGGGGATCAGAGGGGGTTCAAGGGGGTCAGGGGGGGATAAGGGGGGGCTCAAGGGGGGCCAGGGGGGGACGGGGAGGGGTTCAAGGGGGGTCAGGGGGCATCAGAGGGGGTTCAAGGAGGGTCAGGGGGGATCAGAGGGGGTTCAAGGGGGGTCAGGGGGAAATCGGGGGGGTCCAGGGGGTGTCAGAAGGTTCCCAGGGGACACAGGGGGGTTCAGGAGATGTTGAGGGGGGTTGGGGGGCCAGGGGGGTGTCAAGGGAGGTCAGGAGGGATCAGGGGGGTCAGGGGGGGTCAGGGGGTTCCCAGGGTTCACAAGGGGGTCAGGGGGAGTTGGGGGGGGGTCATGGCTAGTAACTCACCCCTGTTGGCCACCAGGACCTTGCGCAGGGGTTGGTAACTCACGGCCCGGGCGGGGCCGGGGGGGCCCCGGAGCAGCCGCAGCCCCAGCAGGGCCCGGCCCCCCCCCCCGGGGGAGGCACAGCTGGAACATCTGGGGGGGGCACAGCAGGGGGAGGGGGGTCAGGGGTCAGCAGAGACCCCAACCCCTGACCCCCCAAATTCCCCCAAACCCACACCCGGTGCAGTTCCCCCCCCGAACGTCCCAGACCCCCCCAAACCACCCAAACCCCCCCTAGCCCCCCCTCCCCCAGCACAGTCCCCCCTGAACCTCCCAAACCCCCCCAGAGCCTTCGAACCCCCCAAATCTCCCCCTCCCCCCCAGCACAGCCCCACAAAAACCAGCAGAAACTCCCCCCCTCCCCTTTGCCCCAGTGACCTTTGACCCCTCCTGGACCAAAAAAACATCAAAAAGCACCTGGGCCCCTCCTCCCCTTCATCCCAGTGACCTTTGACCCCTCCCGGGCCAAAAAACATCAAAACGCACCTGAGCCCCCCCCTCACCTTTCCACCAGTGACCTTTGACCCCACTCACCCCATCCCAGGGGGGGTGGGATCTCCCCCAACCCCCCCCCCATAAGAAGCCCCCCCTTTACACACCGGGGACTCTTGCACGAGCCCCCCCCCCTCAGACCCCCCCTTTGCACACTCACCCCCCCTCACAGACCCCCCCCTTTGCACACTCACCCCCCCTCACAGACCCCCCCTTTGCACACTCACCCCCCCTCACAGACCCCCCCTTTGCACACTCACCCCCCCTCACAGACCCCCCCCTTTGCACACTCACCCCCCCTCACAAACCCCCCCTTTGCACACTCACCCCCCCTCACAGACCCCCCCTTTGCACACTCACCCCCCCTCACAGACCCCCCCCTTTGCACACTCACCCCCCCCTCACAGACCCCCCCCTTTGCACACTCACCCCCCCTCACAAACCCCCCCTTTGCACACTCACCCCCCCTCACAGACCCCCCCCTTTGCACACTCACCCCCCTCACAGACCCCCCCCCTTTGCACACTCACCCCCCCTCACAGACCCCCCCTCTGCACACTCACCCCCCCTCACAGACCCCCCCCCTTTGCACACTCACCCCCCCCCACAGACCCCCCCCTTTGCACACTCACCCCCCCCCACAGACCCCCCCCTTTGCACACTCACCCCCCCTTTGCACACTCACCCCCCCCAGGCACGTCCCTCCCCCCCCACCTTGCACAACCCCCCCCCCTGCACAAAGAACCCCCCCCCCTCACGGGCACCTCGGCCAGAGCCCCCCCTTGCCCAAAGACCCCCTTGCACACTCACCCCCCCCCAGCACGTCCCTCCTGAGCCCCCCCCTCACAACCCCCCCCCCCTTTGCACGAGGACATGCCCCCTCGCACAAGGACCCTTCCCGCGACCCCCCCCCCCCACAAGGACCCCCTCACACGACCCCCCCTCACACAAGGACCCTTCCCACGACCCCCCCCACACAAGGACCCCCTCACACGACCCCCCCGCCTTTGCACAAGGACCTCCTTATACGACCCCCCCTCACATGACCCCCCCCTGCACAAGGTCCCCCTCACACGACCCCCCCCTCACACAAGGACCCTTCCCACGACCCCCCCCTTGCACAGGGACCTCCTTACACGACCCCCCCCCTTGCACAGGGACCCCCTCACACGACCCCCCCTCACATAAGGGCCCTTCCCACGACCCCCCCCCTGCACAGGGACCCCCCTGGAACAAGGACTTTTCCCACGAGCCCCCCCCCACGGGGACCCTTCCCAGGACCCCCCCCTTTGCACAAGGACCCCCTTCCCATGACCCCCCCCTTTGCACAGGGACCCTTCCCATGACCCCCCCTCGCACGAGCCCTCCCCCCCCTTCCCCCAGACCCTTTCCAGGACCCCCCTGGAACAAGGACCTTTCCCACGAGTCCCCCCCCCACGGGGACCCTCCCCACGACCCCCTCCTGCACAAGGACCCCTTTACACGCCCCCCCCTTCTCCCAGAACCTTTCCCAGGACCCCCCCGGAACAAGGACCCTTCCCACGACCCCCCCCCCTCGCCCGAGGACCCCCTCGCACACCCCCCCCCCCCCCCCCCCCAGATACCTTCCCGCAGATCGTGTCCCCTCTCCCGGGACCCTCCCACGTGTCCCCTGTCCCGGGACCCCCTTTCTGGCCCAAACTCGCCCCCCCCGGGTCTCCCCCCGCCCCCGGCCGGAGGTCCCGCCCCCCCCTCAGTGAATCATTAACCCGGGGGGGGGGGCAAAGTCCGGGCGGGCGGTCCTGGGGGGCACCGGACAGCACCGGGGGGGGCACCTCTATGGCCCTGGGGGGCACCTGGGGGCACCTCTGTGGCCCTGGGGGGCACCGGACAGCACCGGGGGGGGGCACCTCTATGGCCCTGGGGGGCACCTGGGGGCACCTCTGTGGCCCTGGGGGGCACCGGACAGCACCAGGGGGGGCACATTTGCGGTCCTGGGGGGCACCCGGGGGCCCCTCTACGGCTCCGGGGGGCATTTAGGGCCACCGGGGGGGGAACCTGAGGGCAACTCTCCAGCCCCGGGGGGACACGGGGGGGGCACCTCCAGCCCCCCATGGCCCCATAGAGCCCCGGGGGGGACACCCAGAGCCCCGCACGGCCCCGGGGGGGTCCCGTTACGGCCCCGGGGGGGTCCCGTTATGGCCCCGCATGGCCCCGGGGGGGGCACCTGAGGACACCGGGGGACACCTGAGGACACCGGGGGGGCACCTCCGGCCCTGGGGGGGGATTTGGGGGCACCTCCGGCCCTGGGGGGCACCTGAAGGTCACCGGGGGGCACCCGGGGGGGGCACCGCTGGCCCCGAGGGCACCTATAGCCCCGTATGGCCCTGGGGGGCACCTGCACCCGCGTTTGGCTCCGGGGGGGGACCAGGGGGGCAACTCCGGCCCCAAATGGCCCCCGGGAGAACCACCCAGTGGGGCCAAACTGGGAGCGCTGGTCTGTACTGGGGGGCCAGCTGGGACCAAGTCTCCAGGGCCTAAAGGGGGTCCTGGGCCCTATGGGGGGAGTTTGGGGGGGTCTTGCAGAGGGGCCTGGGTGCCTATGGGGGGGCTGGTCTATGGGGGGCTCCCAGACCCCTCAGGGGGCTGACGGGAGGGTCTCGGTCCATAAATGGGGTCCTTATAGGGGGTCCCGGTCCCCATAAAGGGTCTTGGTCCCTATAAGGGGGTCCCAGACCCCATAAGGGGCTCCCGGTCCCTGTAGGGGGTCCCAGACCCCATAAGAGGGTCCCGGGCCCTATATGGGGGGTCCCAGGTCCTATAAAGGGGTTCTAGGTCCTATAGGGGCTGACAGGGGGGTCTTGCAGAGGGGTCCTGGCCCCTGTAGAGGGTCCCGGGCCCTCCAGGGGGGTCCGGCGGGGGGGTTGGGGGTCACCTCGGACCCACGGGGGGTCCCGGGGGTCGCGGCCCCCGAAACAGCCGATCAGCCCCGGGGGGGGAGGGGAGTCCTCGTCACTGAGGGGGGGGGGTCATGTCGCGATAGTCACGCGATACGGGAGGTCACGTGGGTCCCCCCCGCCCCCCAAACTCACCGCTCCGCGACCGCCGCTTCCCCCGCGTCCCGGCGGCCCCGCTGGCCCCGCCCCCTCGCTTCCTATTAGCCGCCCGCCAGAGGCCACGCCCCCTTTCCCCAAATCCGGCGCCTCAGTGGCCAGCGCTCCTCCACCCCCGCGTCGCCATTGGTTGGACGAGCTGCCACTCCTGCGCGTGACCGCGCCCCCCTCCGCCCACCGGGCGCTGATTGGTCCGTTGGCCTGGCCGCCGGGGAAGGGGCGTGACCTGGTGTCCCCGTGACCCGGTCAGGCCCCGCCCATTCTCGAGGGCCCGGTTCCCCCCGGCGCGGTGGGTCCTCCCGCCCGGCAGGCGGCGCCGTATTCGGCGCCAAAGGAGATCCTCCCGGCCCACAGGCCGCTCTCTATGACTCCCCGCCCTATCCGGAGACCCCCCACAGCCGCTTTGTCCCCCCTCCTACCCCGGGCCGCGCCGCTGCGCCCCCTCACTCCCATAAGGGACGTCCTGGGACCCCTCTGCCTCTCCTCCTGCGCTGCTACAGCCCCTCACAGAATTTAGGGGACATTCCACGGGGCGAGGCGCCCTACAGGGCCCCCCCATGGCCCCTTCTTCCCCTCGGGGTCCCCCCAGAGCCCCTTCCCCCCCCGGCCTACCACTCCCACCATGCACCGCGCGTCCCGCGGCTGCCATGGCAACTGCTCCCCGTACCGGGCATGCGCAGCGCCCCTCCCCGCCGCTGCCATGGCAACCGCGCCCCCTCTCCCGTGCATGCGCAGCAGCGCCGAGCTGCGGCGGGAGGGCGGCGCGTTTCTATTGGTTCTCTCCTCCCAGCCCCGCCCCCCATGCCGCCAGAACGAGGCGCTGATTGGCTCGATATCTTTGGCCACGCCCCTCCCCTGTTGCCGCGCGGCACCGATTGGTCACGGTCTGTCTGGTCACGCCCCCCGCGGCACCGCCCCTCCCGCAGTCGGGGCGCGGCCACCGCCCCGCACGGACGCGCCCTCCCCGCGCTCCGCCGCCGCCGCTGCCGCCGCCGCCGCCATGGCCGACCCCGCCGCGCAGTTCCCCGTCGTCTCCTCGTCCTCCTTCCCCTCCTCCCCCTCCTCCGTGCGGCCCCAGCCCGGCGGCTGCCGCGGCGGCTCCGTGTCGTGCACCGGTAAGGGCCGGGCGGGGCCTCTGTGGGGCCTCTGTGGGACCTGAGGGGGGGCGAGGCCGTGAGGGGGGAACGTGAGGGAAAGGGGCGCTTCGGGGGGCGTGTGAGGGGAAAAGGGGGGGCGTGTGAGGGGAAGAGGCTTTGGGGGGGGGGCAGGAACGGGGGCCACAGGTCTTTAAGAGGCAAATATAGGGGGGAAAAGAGACTTTTGGAGGAGGGTCGGGGGGTAAAGAGGCTTTTAAGGGGCAGATTTAGGGGGAAAGGGGGTTTTGGGGGGTAGAAATGCGGGTTGCGGGTCTGTCGGGGGCAGAGATGGGCGGGAGGAGGTTTTAGGGGGGATTTCGGCTTTTTGGGGGTGGGTGAGAGCTGAAGAAGCTTTTGGGGAACAGAAACGAGGGTAAGGAAATTTTAGGGGGGCAAATACGGGGGGAGGGAGAAGAGGCTTTTGAGGGGGCAGATCTGGGGGCGAAGAGACCTTTTGGGGGGATTTTGGAGGGTAAAGAGGCTTTGGGCGGGGAATTTTTTTGGGGGGGAGAAGGGATTTTGGGGGGGGAGAAGGGATTTGGGGGGGGGAGAAGGGATTTGGGGGGGGGAGAAGGGATTTTGGGGGGGGGGAGAAGGGATTTTGGAGGCAGGTGTGAGGTAAACAGGCTTTTGGGGCAGTAAGGATGCTCTTAAGGGGCAAATTGTGGGGATAAAGAAGCCTTTGGGGGGGTAGTTTTGGGGATAAATAGGCTTTTAGGGGCAGATTTTGGGGTGAGGAGGCTTTTAAAGGGAATTTTGGGGGTGTTTTGAAGGGCTGAGGCCTTTGGGGGGGGCAGATTTGGGGCGAATCGACCTGGGGGGGGGGGGCAGATTTGGGGGGCAGTGCCCCACCCCCACCCCCCCCATCCCTCAGAAATGGGGTAAAACCCCCCGAAAAGGGGCCGTTGGGGTTTTTTGGGGGGGTCGTTGCTCCGTCCGTCCTTCCTGGGGGGGCCCCCCGGGACCCTCCCCCCGCTTTCAGCTCTCCCTGACTCGGCAATTCCCGGGATTTCACCCCAAATTCCCGGGATTTCACCCCAAATTCCCGGGATTTCACCTCGGTTTTCACCCCTGGGCGCCTCAAAACCCCCAAATGTTGCATTTTCCCCCTGAAATGTTGTGTTTTCCCCCCAAAATGTTGTGTTTTCTCCCAAAAAACGTTGGGGATTCTCCCCTAAAAGGTTGTGGTTTTCCTCTGAAATGTTGTGTTTTCTCCCCAAAATGTGGGGTTTTCCCCCCAAAATGTTGGGGATTCTCCCCTAAAAGGTTGTGGCTTTCCTCTGAAATGTTGTGTTTTCCCCCCAAAGCTCGGCGTTTTCCCCCCAAAACTCGGCGTTTTCCCCCCAAAACTCGGTGTTTTCCCCCCAAAACTCGGCGTTTTCCCCCCAAAATGTGGCATTTTCTCCCCAAAATGTGGCATTTTCTCCCCAAAACTCGGCGTTTCCCCCCCAAAACTCGACGTTTTCCCCCCAAAACTCGGCCTTTTCCCCCCAAAACTCAACGTTTTCCCCCCAAAACTCGACGTTTTCTCCCCAAAACTCGACGTTTTCTCCCCAAAACTCGGCCTTTTCCCCCAAAACTCGGTGTTTTCCCCCCAAAATGTGGCGTTTTCTCCCCAAAACTCGTCGTTTTCCCCCCAAAACTCGACGTTTTCCCCCCAAAACTCGTCGTTTTCCCCCCAAAACTCGTCGTTTTCCCCCCAAAACTCGACGTTTTCCCCCCAAAACTCGGCGTTTTCTCCCCAAAACTCGGCGTTTTCTCCCCAAAACTTGGCGTTTTCTCCCCAAAACTCGGCCTTTTCTCCCCAAAACTCGGCCTTTTCCCCCCAAAATGTGGTGTTTTCCCCCCAAAATGTGGCGTTTTCCCCCCAAAACTCGTCGTTTTCCCCCCAAAACTCGTCGTTTTCCCCCCAAAACTCAGCATTTTTCCCCCCAAAACTCGACATTTTCTCCCCCAAACTTGGCGTTTTCTCCCCAAAACTCGACGTTTTCCCCCCAAAACTCGGCCTTTTCCCCCCAGAACTCGGCGTTTTCCCCCCAAAACTCGGCGTTTTCTCCCCAAAACTCGACGTTTTCTCCCCAAAACTCAGCATTTTCCCCCCAAAACTCGTCGTTTTCTCCCCAAAACTCGGCGTTTTCTCCCCAAAACTCGGCGTTTTCCCCCCAAAATGTGGCATTTTCTCCCCAAAATGTGGCATTTTCTCCCCAAAACTCGGCGTTTCCCCCCCAAAACTCGACGTTTTCCCCCCAAAACTCGGCCTTTTCCCCCCAAAACTCAACGTTTTCCCCCCAAAACTCGACGTTTTCTCCCCAAAACTCGGCCTTTTCCCCCCAAAACTCAACGTTTTCCCCCCAAAACTCGACGTTTCCTCCCCAAAACTCGGCCTTTTCCCCCCAAAACTCGGCATTTTTCCCCCAAAATGTTGTGTTTTCCCCCCAAAACTCGGCGTTTTCCCCCCAAAACTCGGCGTTTTCCCCCCAAAACTCGGCCTTTTCCCCCCAATACTCGGCGTTTTGCCCCCAAAACTCGGCGTTTTGCCCCCAAAACTCGGCGTTTTCCCCCCAAAACTCGGCGTTTTCTCCCCAAAACTCGACGTTTTCCCCCCAAAATGTTGTGTTTTCCCCCCAAAACTCGGCGTTTTCTCCCCAAAACTCGACGTTTTCCCCCCAAAATGTTGTGTTTTCTCCCCAAAACTCGGCGTTTTCCCCCCAAAACTCGGCGTTTTCCCCCCAAAATGTTGTGTTTTCCCCCCAAAATGTTGGGGATTCTCCCCTAAAAGGTTGTGGTTTTCCTCTGAAATGTTGTGTTTTCTCCCCAAAACTCGGCATTTTCCCCCCAAAACTTGGCCTTTTCCCCCCAAAACTCGGCATTTTCCCCCCAAAACTCGGTGTTTTTCCCCCAGCTCCCTCCCGGGGAGGGGTCTCCCCCTCCTTCTTTCGGGGTGGGGGGTTTGCAGAACGATCCCTGTGCCAACTGTGACCGGGGGGGGGGGGAAATGGGGTAAAACCCCTCGGATTTGGGTCAAACTGGGCTTTTCTGGGGGGGTTTTGCGACACAACCTCGCCCCAAAAAGGGAAACCCCGAGCCCCAAACCCCCCGAAATTTGGGGTAAGACCCTGTGGAAAAGGGTCCTCAGAGTCCAGCTCGGGGGGGTTGGGGGTGCCCTGGTGATTCTGGGGGGGGGTTTGGGGGTCCCCCGGTGATTTTGGGGGGGTTTTGGGGGTCCCCCAGTGATTTTGGGGGGGTTTGGGGGGTGCCCCCAGTGATTTTGGGAGGGGTTTGGGGGTTCCCCAGTGATTTTGGGGGGGTTTTGGGGGTTCCCTGGTGATTCTGGGGGGGGTTTGGGGGTCCCCCAGTGATTTTGGGGGGGTTTTGGGGGTCCCCCGGTGATTTTGGGGGGTTTTGGGGGTCTCTGAGCTCTCACCCTCTGTGTTCTCTTGCAGATCCCCCCATTTCTTCCTCCTCCTCTTCTTCTTCTTCCTCCTCTTCCTCCTCCCAGCCCGTTTCTCTCTTTGCGGCTTCACCAGGCAAGTCTTCCCCCCCCCCAAAAAAAAACCCGTCCCTCAGCCAATTTGGGGGATCCCTGAGCCAATTTGGGGGATCCCTGAGCCAATTTGGGGGATCCCTGAGCCAATTTTGGGGATCCCTGAGCCAATTTGGGGGATCCCTGAGCCAATTTGGGGGATCCCTGAGCCAATTTGGGGATCCCTGAGCCAATTTTGGGGGGTCCCTGAGCCAATTTGGGGATCCCTGAGCCAATTTGGGGGGGCCCCGAGCCAATTTTGGGGGTCCCTGAGCCAATTTGGGGGGGCTCTGAGCCAATTTGGGGGATCCCTGAGCCAATTTTGGGGATCCCTGAGCCAATTTTGGGGATCCCTGAGCCAATTTGGGGGGTCCCTGAGCCAATTTGGGGGGCTCTGAGCCAATCTGGGGGGCTCTGAGCCAATTTGGGGCATCCCTGAGCCAATTTTGGGGGTCTCTGAGCCAATTTTTGGGGGCCCTGAGCCAATTTTGGGGGGCTCTAAGCCAATTTGGGGATCCCTGAGCCAATTTGGGGGGTCCCTGAGCCAATTTGGGGGATCCCTGAGCCAATTTTGGGGATCCCTGAGCCAATTTGGGAATCCCTGAGCCAATTTGGGGATCCCTGAGCCAATTTTGGGGGGTCCCTGAGCCAATTTGGGGGGTCCCTGAGCCAATTTGGGGGGTCCCTGAGCCAATTTTGGGGGGTCCCTGAGCCAATTTGGGGATCCCTGAGCCAATTTTGGGGGGTCCCTGAGCCACTTTGGGGGATCCCTGAGCCAATTTGGGGGATCCCTGAGCCAATTTGGGGGATCCCTGAGCCAATTTTGGGGGTCTCTGAGCCAATTTGGGGGATCCCTGAGCCAATTTTGGGGGTCCCTGAGCCAATTTTGGGGATCCCTGAGCCAATTTGGGCATCCCTGAGCCAATTTGGGGATCCCTGAGCCAATTTTGGGGGGTCCCTGAGCCACTTTGGGGGTCCCTGAGCCAATTTTGGGGGTCTCTGAGCCAATTTGGGGATCCCTGAGCCAATTTTGGGGGTCTCTGAGCCAATTTTTGGGGGGCCTGAGCCAATTTTGGGGATCCCTGAGCCAATTTGGGGATCCCTGAGCCAATTTGGGGGGCTCTGAGCCAATCTGGGGGGGCTCTGAGCCGATTTGGGGATCCCTGAGCCAATTTGGGGGGTCCCTGAGCCAATTTGGGGATCCCTGAGCCAATTTGGGGGGTCCCTGAGCCAATTTGGGGATCCCTGAGCCAATTTTGGGGGTCTCTGAGCCAATTTTTGGGGGGTCCCTGAGCCAATTTGGGGATCCCTGAGCCAATTTTGGGGGGCTCTGAGCCAATTTTGGGGGATCCCTGAGCCAATTTTGGGGGATCCCTGAGCCAATTTGGGGGGTCCCTGAGCCAATTTGGGGATCCCTGAGCCAATTTTGGGGGTCTCTGAGCCAATTTTTGGGGGGTCCCTGAGCCAATTTGGGGATCCCTGAGCCAATTTTGGGGGGCTCTGAGCCAATTTTGGGGGATCCCTGAGCCAATTTGGGGATCCCTGAGCCAATTTTGGGGGGTCCCTGAGCCACTTTGGGGATCCCTGAGCCAATTTGGGGGGGCTCTGAGCCAATTTTGGGGGATCCCTGAGCCAATTTTGGGGGGTCCCTGAGCCACTTTGGGGGTCCCTGAGCCAATTTTGGGGGGCTCTGAGCCAATTTGGGGATCCCTGAGCCAATTTGGGGATCCCTGAGCCAATTTTGGGGGATCCCTGAGCCAATTTTGGGGGATCCCTGAGCCAATTTTGGGGGGTCCCTGAGCCACTTTGGGGGTCCCTGAGCCAATTTTGGGGGGCTCTGAGCCAATTTGGGGATCCCTGAGCCAATTTGGGGGGTCCCTGAGCCAATTTTGGGGGGTCCCTGAGCCACTTTGGGGGTCCCACACCCAACTTCAGGGCCTCGATGCCCCCTGGGTGTTGAGGGAGGGGGTGACCCCCCCAAACTCCCCCCTGATTTTGGGGGGTTTCAGCTCATTTTGGGGGAGTTGAGCCCCCCTGAAATGGTTTTTTTTTTGGGGGGGGGGATTAAATAAACAAAAATAGAGTGTTTTTTTTTTTCTCTTCTTTTGCTGCTTCTTAACTCAGTTTCTTCTCTGTTTTTGGGGGTCAGACCCCCCCTCCCCCTCCCAGCTTTGCCCCCCCCTCCCCCCCCAAACTGCCCCTCCCCCGCTTTGCACGGCCCCCCCTCCCCCGCTGCTGCTGCTGCTGCTGCTCCAGGAGAAAAATCGTCATTTTTGGTGGTTTGGCCTCAAAAAAACCTTCCCCCCCCCCCACCCGCCTGTGCCGCCCTCGGGGGCTTTGGGAGACCCCCCCGGGGGGAAATGGGGGGGAGGGACCCCAAAATCCACCCCCCAGCACTGGGATCCTGGGGGGGGGGGTGAATTCAGGCCCAAAATTAGTGGGTTTAGCCCCAAAATTAGTGAGTTTAGCCCCAAAATTGGTGGGTTTAGCCCCAAAATTAGTGAGTTTAGCCCCAAAATTAGTGAGTTTAGCCCCAAAATTAGTGGGTTTAGCCCCAAAATCGGTGGGTTTAGCCCCAAAATTAGTGAGTTTAGCCCCAAAATTAGTGAGTTTAGCCCCAAAATTAGTGAGTTTAGCCCCAAAATTGGTGGGTTTAGCCCCAGAATTGGTGGGTTTAGCCCCAAAATTAGTGAGTTTAGCCCCAAAATTAGTGGGTTTAGCCCCAAAATTAGTGGGTTTTGCCCCAAAATTAGTGAGTTTAGCCCCAAAATTAGTGGGTTTAGCCCCAAAATTAGTGAGTTTAGCCCCAAAATTAGTGAGTTTAGCCCCAAAATTAGTGGGTTTAGCCCCAAAATTAGTGAGTTTAGCCCCAAAATTGGTGGGTTTGACCCCAAAATTAGTGGGTTTAGCCTCAAAATTAGTGAGTTTAGCCCCAAAATTAGTGAGTTTAGCCCCAAAATTAGTGGGTTTAGCCCCAAAATTAGTGAGTTTAGCCCCAAAATTGGTGGGTTTGACCCCAAAATTGGTGGGTTTAGCCCCAAAATTAGTGAGTTTAGCCCCAAAATTAGTGAGTTTAGCCCCAAAATTAGTGAGTTTAGCCCCAAAATTGGTGGGTTTAGCCCCAAAATTGGTGGGTTTAGCCCCAAAATTAGTGAGTTTAGCCCCAAAATTAGTGGGTTTAACCCCAATTTGAGGTCCCCAGCAGGACCCCTCCCCCCCAATTTCCCGACCCCACACCTGCAGGTTTTGGGGGGTTCTGCCCCCCCCCTCCTCACTCTGGACCCAAAATGAGGAATTTCAGCCTCAAAACAAGTGGTTTTGGTCCCAAAACCAGTGTTTTTGGTCCCAAAATAAGTGGTTTTGGCCCCAAAATGTTCTTTATTTCAGCCCCAAACCGAGGTCCCCTCCAGGACCCCCCCCCCCCAATTTCTTGGCCCCAAACCTGTGAGTTAGACCCCAAATCGGGGGGTTTAGCCCCAAAACCTGCAGTTTTCACCACCCCCGGGGTGCTTTCAGCCCCAAAATGAGCATTTTTAGTCCCAGACTGACATTCCCCCCCCCCCCCCCAGGATTTAGGGGTGGATTTGGGGGGTGGGGGGGCTCTGGTGCCGCCGTGGGTCCCGTCTGACCCCCCCCCGCATGGCTGGACTGGGGGGGACACCCCAAAACTGCTGGGGGGGCACAAGGGGGACCCCAAAACTGCTGGGAGGACACCCCAAAACTGCTGGGGGGGGCAGGAGGGACCCCAAAACTGCTGGGGGGGGCAGGAGGGACCCCAAAACCCTGCATGGCTGTGCTGGGGGGGGGAACACCCCAAAACTGCTGGGGGGGCACAAGGGGGACCCCAAAACCCTGCATGGCTGTGCTGGGGGGGGAACACCCCAAAACTGCTGGGGGGAACACCCCAAAACTGCTGGGGGGAACACCCCAAAACTGCTGGGGGGGGCAGGAGGGACCCCAAAACCCTGCATGGCTGTGCTGGGGGGGGGACACCCCAAAACTGCTGGGGGGGACACCCCAAAACTGCTGGGGGGGCACAGAAGAGACCCCAAAACCCTGCATGGCTGTGCTGGGGGGGGGACACCCCAAAACTGCTGGGGGGGCACAAGGGGGACCCCAAAACCCTGCATGGCTGGACTGGGGGGGGACACCCTAAAAGTGCTGAGGGGGACACCCCAAAACTGCTGCGGGGGCAGGAGGGACCCCAAAACCCTGCATGGCTGGATTGGGGGGGGGACACCCCAAAACTGCTGGGGGGGGCACAAGAGGGACCCTAAATCCCTGGATGGCTGTGCTGGGGGGGTGAACACCCCAAAACTGCTGGGGGGGCACAGGAGGGACCCCAAAACTGCTGGGGGGGGCAGGAGGGACCCCAAAACTCTACATGGCTGGACTGGGGGGGGGGGAAACCCCAAAACTGCTGGGGGGGCACAAGGGAGACCCCAAAACCCTGCATGGCTGGACTGGGGGGGAACACCCCAAAACTGCTGGGGGGGACACCCCAAAACTGCTGGGGGGGCACAGAAGGGACCCCAAAACCCTGCATGGCTGTGCTGGGGGGGGGAACACCCCAAAAGTGCTGGGGGGGACACCCCAAAACTGCTGGGGGGGCACAGGAGGGACCCCAAAACCCTGCATGGCTGGACTGGGGGGGGACACCCTAAAAGTGCTGGGGGGGACACCCCAAAACTGCTGGGGGGGCACAGGAGGGACCCCAAAACCCTGCATGGCTGTGCTGGGGGGGGGGAACACCCCAAAACTGCTGGGGGGGCACAGGAGGGACCCCAAAACTGCTGGGGGGGGCAGGAGGGACCCCAAAACTGCTGGGGGGGGCAGGAGGGACCCCAAAATGCCTCCTGAAGTGCAGACACCCCCCCCCCCCGCATGGCCAGAGTGGGGGGACCCCCAAAATGCTGCGAGGGGGGGACAGGAGGGATCCCCAAAATGCCTCATCACCTGCAGGGCCCCCCCTGCATGGGGGGGACCCCCAAACCTTTGGGGGGAGGGCACGGGGGGACCCCAAAGCACTGCGGGGGTGCAGTGGGTGCATGGACCCCCCAGGGAGGGGAGACGGGACCCCAAAATGGTGGGAGGGACCCCAAAATGATGGGGGGGGTGCAGTGGGTGCATGGATCCCTCAGGGAGGGGACACGGGACCCCAAAATGAGGGAGGGACCCCAAAATGATGGGGGGGGTGCAGTGGGTGTACAGACCCCCCCAGGAGGGGACACAGGACCCCAAAATGATGGGGGTGACCCCAAATCACCATGGGGGTGCAGTGGGTGCATGAACCCCCCAGGAAGGGGACCTGGGACCCCAAAATGAGGGAGGGACCCCAAAATGATGGGGGAGTGCAGTGGGTGTATGGACCCCCCAGGGAGGGGACACGGGACCCCAAAATGGTGGGAGGGACCCCAAAATGATAGGGGGGGTGCAGTGGGTGCATGGACCCCCCAGGGAGGGGACCTGGGACCCCAAAATGATGGGGGGACCCCAAACCACCGTGGGGGTGCAGAGGGTGTATAGACCCCCCAGAGAGGGGACCTGGGACCCCAAAATGGTGGGGGGGACCCCAAACTGCTGTGGGGGTGCTGTGGGTGCATGAACCCCCCCCAGGGAGGGGACCTGGGACCCCAAAATGGTGGGGGGGGTGCAGTGGGTGCATGGACCCCTCAGGGAGGGGACTGGGACCCCAAAAGGGTGGTGGGGGTGCAATGGGTGCATGAACCCCCCCAGGGAGGGGACCTGGGACCCCAAAATGGTGGGGGGGACCCCAAACCACCATGGGGGTGCTGTGGGTGCATGAACCCCCCAGGGAGGGGACCTGGGACCCCCAAATCACAGAGGGGTTCAGGGGTGACCCCAAACTGCTGTGGGGGTGCAGTGGGTGTACAGATCCCTCAGGGAGGGGACACGGGACCCCAAAATGGTGGGAGTGACCCCAAACCACCACGAGGGTGCAGTGGGTGCATGAAGCCCCCAGGGAGGGGACTTGGGACCCCCAAAATGGTGGGGGGGACCCCAAACTGCTGTGGGGGTGCTGTGGGTGCATGAACCCCCTCAGGGAGGGGACTTGGGACCCCAAAATGATGGGAGGGACCCCAAACGGCCACGAGGGTGCAGTGGGTGCATGAAGCCCCCAGGGAGGGGACCTAGGACCCCAAAACGATGGGGGGGACCCCAAAATGATGGGGGGGGACCCCAAACCGCCGTGGGGGTGCAGTGGGTGTACAGACCCCCCCAGGGAGGGGACACAGGACCCCAAAATGATGGGGGGGGTGCAGTGGGTGTACAGACCCCCCCAGGGAGGGCACCTGAGCCCCCCAAATGCTGGGGGGGTCACAGCGGGTTCCCAGCCCCCCCACACCCAGGCTGGGGTCGGGGGGCACACGGAGGGGGGGGGGAGGGTCCCCTGACCGTGTCCCCCTCCCGCAGCGACCCCAGCCCCGCCCGGCCGGGGGGCGACCCCGGGGCTGCCCCCCCCGAGCCCCCCGGAGTCCCCGGAGTCGCCGTTCGAGGTGGTCCCCGACCGCGCCGCCTTCGACCGCGAGTTCGGCCCCGCGCTGGCCCAGATCCCCGAGGGCCGCGAGTGCCACTTCGGGCCCCCCCCGGCCTCCCGGGGGGTCGGGGGGGGGTCGGTGCCCGGCGGGACCCCCGGCGGGACCCCCGGCAGGGCCCTGGGCCGGCCCCCGCCCGGCTCGGCCGCGGCGCTGGAGGAGGTGTCGCGGTGCGTGAGGGAGATGCACAGCTTCACCAGCGAGCTGCTCACCTGGGACCTGGTGGAGGGCAACGGCCACCTGGGCACCGGGGACGGCCACCTGGGCGTCGGGGACGGCAACCTCGGCATCGGGAACGGGCCCCCGGGCGCTGCCAGTGGCAACCCGGGCACCGGGAACGGCGACCTGGGCACCGGGAACGGCAACCTGGGCACCAAGAGTGCTGGAAGTGGCACCGGGAGCGGCGATGTTGGCGTTGGGAACGTCGGCGTTGGCAGCGTTGGCGCTGGCAGCGGCGACCCCGGCGCCGGGGAAGGCGGCGCCGTTACCGGGAGCGGCGGCCTTGGCGTCGGGGACGGTGTCCTGGGCATCAGGAGCGGCGACCTTGGCGCTGGGAGCCACGGCCTGGGCAGCAAGAGCGGCGGCGGCGGCACCGGGAATGGCATCTCCGGCGCTGGGAAGGGTGGCCTTGGCACTGGGAGTGACGTCCTGGGCATCGGGAGTGGCGGCAGTGGCGGCACCGGCGTCATCGGGAACGGCGTCCCCGGTGTCCCCGGCGTTGGAGTTGGTGCCCCTGGATTTGGAATTGGTGTCCCTGGCGTTGGAGTTGGTGCCCCTGGATTTGGAGTTGGTGCCCCTGGATTTGGAATTGGTGTCCCTGGCGTTGGAAGTGGTGTCCCTGGCGTTGGAGTTGGTGCCCCTGGATTTGGAGTTGGTGCCCCTGGCGTTGGAATTGGTGCCCCTGGCGTTGGAATTGGTGCCCCTGGCGTTGGAAGTGGCCTCACCGGTGTCCCCGGCATCGGGAACGGCTTCGCTGGAGGTGGCCCCGGTGGCCCCGGTGGCCCCGGTGGCCCCGGGCCGGGTGTCCCCGGCGTCCCCCCCGGTGCCGACGGCGACAGCTCCGGTGACTCCGACAGCACCGTCATCGAGGAGGGGCCGGGAGAGGCCCCCCCGGAGCCCCCCCGGCCCCGCGGGGTCACCCCCGACGTCCCCCCCGATGGCCCCGGGGTCGGGGACTGGGAGCAGGAGCACCAGACCCTGCGGGCGCTGCGGGAGCTGGGGGGGCCCCCCGAGACCCCCCCGGCCTGGGGCCTCCCCCGCCTGGCAGGTAAAGCCCCAAAAAGGGCCTTGGGCACCCCAAAAAGGGCTTTTTTTTCCACCCTAAAAGGCTTTTTTTTCACCCTAAAAGGTTTTTTTTTTCGCTCCAAAAAGGGCTTTTTTTCCCCCCCCAAAAAGGGCTTTTTTTTTCTCCCCCAAAAGGCTTTTTTTTTCACCCCAAAAAGGGGGGTTTTTTTCACTCCAAAAAGGGCTTTTTTTCACCCCAAAAAGGGCTTTTTTTCACCCCCAAAAAGGGCGCTTTTTTTCACCCCAAAAAGGGCTTTTTTTCACCCCCTAAAAGGCTTTTTTTCACCCCAAAAAGGGCTTTTTTTCGCTCCAAAACGGCTTTTTTTCCCCCCCAAAAAGGGCTTTTTTTCCCCCAAAAAAGGGCTTTTTTTTCCACCCTAAAAAGGGCTTTTTTTCACCCCAAAAAGGGCTTTTTTTCACCCCCTAAAAGGCTTTTTTTCACCCCCTAAAAGGCTTTTTTTCACCCCAAAAAGGCTTTTTTTTCACTCCAAAAGGCTTTTTTTTCACCCCAGAAAGGGCTTTTTTTTCCACCCTAAAAAGGGCTTTTTTTTCCTCCCCAAAAAGGGCTTTTTTTCACCCCAAAAAGTGCTTTTTTCCCCCCCTAAAAGGCTTGTTTTTTCACCCCAAAAAGGGGGGTTTTTTTCACCCCAAAAGGCTTTTTTTTCACCCCAAAAAGGACTTTTTTTTTTCACCCCATAAAGGGCTTTTTTTCCCCCAAAAAGGGCTTTTTTTTTCACCCCAAAAGGCTTTTTTTTGTTTCCACCCCAAAAAGGGCTTTTTTTCACCCCAAAATGCCGCCGAAAACATCGGGGGGGGGAGGGGGAGCTGTGATTGACACCCCAAAAAGGGAGGGGGGGGGGGGAAGAGGGGTTAAAGGGGGGACCCCACCCCGAAATTCTGGGGGGGGGGGAGCCCAGTGAGTGCCTTGTTTTGGGGGGAAAACGGGGGATTTTGGGCCAAAGCCGCCGCCGCCACGGCCAGGGGATGGTTAATTAACCCCCCAAAAAGGGGAGGGGGGGCACAGAAAGGGGGGACCCCCACCCCAAAATGCTGCTGGAGGGGAGGGGACCCCTGTGAGTGCTTTGTTTTGGGGTGAAAAGGGGGGATTTGGGGCAAAAAAGGGGGGATTTGGGGCAAAAAAGGGGGATTTGGGGCAAAAAAGGGGGGATTTGGGGCAAAACCCGCCGCTGCAGTTGGGAGGGTCGTTCACACCCAAAAAGGGGGGACCCCACCCCAAAATGGTGTCTGGGGGGGGGGGGGGGGAGCCCCATGTCTGCCTTTGTTTGGGGGAAATAAAGGGGGTTTGGGGTGAAAAAGGGGGATTTGGGGCAAAACCCCCCCTCGCACTTTTTGGGGGTAATTAATGCCTGGGTTTTACTGGGGGGAGGGGGTAATTAAGGTCCACTTGTAATGGAGAAGATTAATTAAGCCCCATTTTTAATGGGAGGTTAATTAAAGTCTGTTTTAATGGGGGCAGGCTAATTAAGGCCCGGGTTAAGTTGGAGGGTTAATTAAGGCTCAATTTTACTCGGGGGAGGGTGGTGTTATTAATTAAGGCCCAATTTTACTCAGGGGGGTTAATTAAGGCCCAATTTTAGTCGAGGGAGGGTGGTGTTATTAATTAAGGCCCAATTTTACTCGGGGGAGGGTGGTGTTATTAATTAAGGCCCAATTTTCCTTGGGGGGGGGTTGTTAATTAAGGCCCAATTTTCCTTGGGGGTTGGGTTAATTAAAGCCTGTTGTAAGGGGGGATTAATTAAGGTCTGTTTTTAATGGTGGGGGGAGATGATTAGCCCCACTTTTAACGAGGGGGGTTAATTAGTGCCCCACGAATAAGTAACGGGGGGAGGTGGGGGGAGGTGGCATTGCTCTCAGTCTGCCCCAAAAATGTCACCAGTCCCCACACCCAGGGTGCCCCCAGTGACCCCTGACCTGTGTGTGTGTCCCCTCCCAGTGACCCCTGACCTCTGTGTGTGTGTCCCCAGTGACCCCTGACCTGTGTGTGTCCCCTTCCAGTGACCCCTGACCTGTGTGTGTCTCCTCCCAGTGACCCCTGACCTGTGTGTGTGTCCCCTCCCAGTGACCTCTGACCTCTATGTGTGTCCCCAGTGACCCCTGACCTGTGTGTGTGTCTCCTTCCAGTGACCCCTGACCTGTGTGTGTGTCCCCAGTGACCCCTGACCTGTGTGTGTCCCCTCCCAGTGACCCCTGACCTGTGTGTGTGTCCCCTCCCAGTGACCTCTGACCTCTATGTGTGTCCCCAGTGACCCCTGACCTGTGTGTGTGTCTCCTTCCAGTGACCTCTGATCTATGTGTGTGTCCCCAGTGACCCCTGACCCCTGTGTGTGTCCCCAGTGACCCCTGACCTCTGTGTGTGTCCCCTCCCAGTGTCCCCTGACCTGTGTGTGTGTCCCCAGTGACCCCTGACCTGTGTGTGTGTCCCCTTTCAGTGACCTCTGACCTGTGTGTGTCCCCTCCCAGTGACCCCTGTCCTGTGTGTGTCCCCAGTGACCCCTGACCTCTGTGTGTGTCCCCAGTGACCCTGATCTCTGTGTGTCCCCTCCCAGTGTCCCCTGACCTCTGTGTGTGTCCCCTTCCAGTGACCCCTGACCTCTGTGTGTGTCTCCTCCCAGTGACCCCTGACCTCTGTGTGTGTCCCCTCCCAGTGTCCCCTGTCCTGTGTGTCCCCTCTCCCTGTCCCCTCATGACCCCTGTGTCCCCGCAGTGTCCCCTCTCCATGTCCCCTCATGACCCCTGTGTCCCCCCCTGTCCTGTGTGTCCCCTCTCCATGTCCCCTCATGACCCCTGTGTCCCCTCAGTGTCCCCCCCTGTCCTGTGTGTCCCCGCTCCATGTCCCCTCATGACCCCTGTGTCCCCCCTCAGTGTGGGAGCTGCTGTTCTGGCGGGACGTGAGGAGGAGCGCGGTGGCCTTCGGCGCCAGCCTGGTGCTGCTGCTGTCCCTGGCCACGCTCAGCGCCGTCACCGTGGTGGCCCACGTGGCGCTGGCCCTGCTCTGCGTCACCATCAGCCTGCGCGTCTACAGGGCCGTGGTGCAGGCGCTGCAGAAATCCGAGGAGGGACACCCCTTCAGGTGGGGCTGGGGACCCCCCCACTGGGGCTTTGGGGGCTTTGGGGTCTCCTTGTCTCGGGTTTGGGGGCTTTGGGGTCACCCTGCCTCGGGTTTGGGGGGTTTGGAGTCACCCTGTCTTGGGTTTGGGGGGTTTGGGGTCACCCTGTCTTGGGTTTGGGGGATTTGGAGTCACCCTACCCTGGGTTTGGGGTCATCCTGTCTCGGGTTTGGGGGGTTTGGGATCACCCTGCCTTGGGTTTGGGGGGTTTGGGGTCACCCTGCCCTGGGTTTGGGGGGGTTGGGGTCACCCTGTCTCAGGTTTGGGGGGTTTGGGGTCACCCTGCCTTGGGTTTGGGGGGTTTGGGGTCACCCTGCCCTGGGTTTGGGGTCACCCTGTCTTGAGTTTGAGGGATTTGGGGTCACCCTGCCTTGGGTTTGGGGGGTTTGGTGTCACCCTGTCTCAGGTTTGGGGGGTTTGGGGTCACCCTGCCTCGGGTTTGGGGGGTTTGGAGTCACCCTGTCTCAGGCTTGGGGGGTTTGGAGTCACCCCCACCCTGGGTTTGGGGGGTTTGGGGTCACCCCACCCTGGGTTTGGGGGTTTGGGGTCACCCTGTCTCAGGTTTGGGGGGTTTGGGGTCACCCCCACCCTGGGTTTGGGGGGTTTGGGGTCACCCCACCCTGGGTTTGGGGGTTTGGGGTCACCCTGTCTCAGGTTTGGGGGGTTTGGGGTCACCCTGCCTCGGGTTTGGGGGGTTTGGGGTCACCCTGTCTCAGGTTTGGGGGGTTTGGGGTCACCCCACCCTGGGTTTGGGGTCATCCTGTCCCGGGTTTGGGGGATTTGGAGTCACCCTGCCTTGGGTTTGGGGGATTTGGGGCCTCCCTGCCCCAGGTTTGGGGGGTCTGGGGACGGCGATGTCGCCGTGGGGTGACGGGCTCAGTGGCCTGGCTGATGGTTTGCTCTGGGTAGGGGGAAGGTTGAGGGAGGATTTTGGGGTTCAGGGTGGATTTGGGGGGGCTCAGGGGGGTCCTGGGGTGCCCCTGACGTGTCCCTGTACCCTGCCCAGGGCTCACCTGGACCCGGGTGTGACACTGTCCCGGAGACCTTCGGGGTTTGGAGCGTAGAGGGGGATTTTTGGGGTGCGGGTGGATTTGCGGGCACAGAGAGAGATTTTTGGGTTCAAGGAGGGTTGCAGGAGGATTTTGGGGTTCAGGGTGGATTTGGGGGGGTCCTGGGGTGCCCCTGACATGTCCCCCTGCCCTACCCAGGGCGTACCTGGACCTGGACGTGACGTTGTCCCCCGAGCGGTTCCAGGCCCAGGTCGCGGCCGTGGCCCAGCACCTGAACCGGGCGC
>NW_022476547.1:0-33593 GCF_009829145.1 Chiroxiphia lanceolata
AATAGTCTAGGCTCTATTTTGCAGAAATTCCACAGATTCATTCTGTAATCCGAACCCGTGAGATGAAACACTCCTGTTCGTCTATTCCAACTTGGAGTTTACGTCTGCATTCAACAGCAGGATGCTGACCCCCTGTATGCTGACTGCAAAGAGATTATGATTACCTGCAACCACGGCACAGCATGCAAGTGACCCTGGCTGACCCAGTGAAGCAGGAACAGCTAGAGCCTATTCCGATCTCTTCACTAAAGATGGATATGGTTACGAAGATATTATTGTCTACCCTTTTCCTATTAGTCCTTTGTTGTAGATATTCGATGTTGTTTTCCTTGTTTTTCATCAATATGCTGCTTAACTTGTTCAACAATGGCATGGTCCAACCACAGACCATGCGGTGGGAATGTATTTGTGCTTAATTGGCTGATGCAAGTGCTGATAGATGGGAACTTTGTCCCTGAAACAACCATCTTGTATGACTTGAGATTAATTGGTATTTTGCTATTAGTTGACAACTCTCCAAAAACATTTGAGAGAAACAGTGAAAAAGAAGATGATGTTAAGACAGACCCCCGAGATACAGCACGCCACGGGCAAATCATATAAAGACCCATCCTTACACGGGACACTAAGCTCAAAGTCAACAAAGCTAAGCTTTTTATTCATGCAACAACTAGCCTAACAGTTTAATTTCAGTACAAAAAAAAAAAAAAAAAGGTGGGGGGGGGGAGTGAGGAAAGATAAGTTCATGAGGTGGTCTTGCTGACTGTTTCTTGAGGTTGCTTGCCTAAATAGCCAGAATTGTTTTAAAGGTGGTGGAGAAGTGGAGCTTTTGAAGTTTTTGTAGTGACTACTGACAAGTTCTCTTTGAAGTCCAAAAGCCCATTTGCATAGAGAAGTGTGTGTTTTGCTGTAAAAATAGGAGTATATATTTATCTTTCAATTATAAGAATGTTTGTATGTATTTGGGGTTTGAATTGAATGTGAGGCAGAAATATGTTCATGTTTTCCTCTTTTCCAAGTTATACTCTGATAAAAACAAGAAATGCATAATTAGATCTTGCTCATCTGAGGGCAAAACACAAGAATGATAATTTCTCAGTCCACAACCAGAAAACACAGTAAAATACAACTCAAAAGTATGTTTGTGTGAGAGCATGAAGTGATGGCCATCCCGCATGAAAGTTGTGTGAATGTATGCATGTGAAGGTATGACTATATGATTATTAATATATTCTGGTTTTGCTCACAAATGCATAAACCATATTACCTCACATATGCATAAGCAGCTTTGGATGAAGAGTGGGAGACACATAACCCTGAGTTAAATAAAGTTTCATTTGCAAAATAAAAGTTTTCAAGAACCACATGGAACAAAGAGTTGAACCAAGCGAAAGACCATCAGTCAGGCCTGGATTGTGCAAAAGAAAACGGGGGAATTGTTGAAAGAATCTTAGATGATGCAGGACATACACTGCTTCAGGCCTGCTTGCACAATCCGGCCTGCGTGCCGGACGGCAGGGACCTGTGTTCTCCAGCAGCAGATGTGTGTCCTTGAGTAACAGATATCAGAAAGCTGCATAGAGGAAAACAAGGAAGGAGGTTGTTATCCAGAGTGTGAGAAACCAGAAGATGGGGGGGGCCTGGAAATGTGCCTTGGCTAGTAGAGCCAAGAAAGTTATAGATATAGCGTGTGAAATTAAATGTAACCAACAGAAAGTTAGACTAGAGCGTGTGAACCCTGTCGGACCCTTGATAATGTGTGTATTTTTGGAATAAAGTCAGAGCATTGGCTGTACCTCTCTGAGGATGTGTCTCGGACTCTCGAGCTCGTTTTTGCATCTTCTCGTTTTAGATTGCAGCAGAAATGCCCTTTGCCCGTGTGCAGCCTGTAGTCTCATTTCACCTACTCCCACATACCCACCCCTGTAGACTACAAATTGACTGGTCTCTTGCTGCTTCTCTGGTCCTTGCTCTGGAACAATATTCCTCCTGTTTTCTGGAGAGAGGGATGGCAGGAATACCAAAGGGGAGTAATTTTTTTTGTAGTCTGGAAGTGTTAGTCCTCCCTTACCTAGGAGGGCTGGTAACACTTCTTAGTCGTCCCTCAGTAGGTTTTGAGCTTTTTCCATTCAGATATGGTCATGAATGTGACTGTGCCCTGTCTGTAACTGGGAATTAATCCTTCTGACTATCTATTCTGCATGTTGCCTGTTTCAGCAGTGTACCTTGGCATTAGGACAGCAATTGTGCACACACTGCTGCTCCAGCAAGAGGGACGGTACTTTGTCTTCCCAGCAATTGGCACTAGGGTTTGAGTTGAAATGTAAATGTTCCTGGATAGTCAGTTGTTGTTATGTATTGCCTGAATGCAGCTCTAGAGCTTCTGATGGGAAAGAAGCAGAAATACCATTCTTGCAGTACTTACGCGAAGCTGGAATTTAATTTTTTCTAGTTCTGGTGCTGGTGTTTACCTTGGCACCTTTCTGGTTAGACAGAGGGAAGTCAAGTCACTGAAGACAAGATGCAATCTGCTCCTCTTTCGCATTGGGAAGGATACTGAGGTAATAAAATGCGAAGTTAAACAGGACCTGCAGTAGGGAAACTACTGCATGCTTTCTTCTGATCTTGAAAGGTATTGGGACTTCTGGGATGTGACTTTGATCCATTTCCTAAGTGCACAGAGCAGTTGTCTGCACATGGGTGGAGAGGCAAGAGATTCCATTTGCAGCCCAAACCAATTGTCTTGAGATGTAGGTGGCTGGGGTCCAGTGTTTGCTTTTCTTATTAACCTGAAGACTGAACTCAAAAATCTTAAAGTGCTTTTTACATTTATTTTTAATATTATCAGCATTTTACATTGCTTCCCCCCCCGTTTTCCCAGTTAGTTGGCTTCTCCAGTTCAGCAATGGTAGGCTCCATGTGTTGTAGGTCCCATGATTCCATGACACTGTGGGATGATGACCCAGGAGCCAGGCAATGGTTAAGGCTGCCTATTTATGGCCTACAGTGGGTACCCTCTACGTTATCTTTGCGGATGGAGATGGGCATGGTTGACGTCAAGAAAGGATGTGTTGGCCGAAGGAGGAGGTGCTGTGTGATTCAAAGAAACCTTTGAACAATGTGAAAAGCACTTTTATTACAGCTGGGGAATGCGAAAGGGGCAGGTGTTTTCCCCCGTGCACTCCACTGAGGAAAGGAATACCCTAACTTTTTCTACAGTTTGAAAGTAGCAAGTTTAAAATTATCTATACACACGCTCTTCTTGCAGTCTGCCTTATCTAAATAGACACTTAGTTTTACCTCCTATTCTTACCATTATAGAGTAGTTACATAAAGTTTTATCATTTCAAACAGTTTCAGGTTCCTCACCCCTCTCTACGTGCTAAAAAGCATTCCCTGATCCCTAAACTATTTTTATCTTAATTGCCCACAGTTTGGGCAGAAACTTTTAAACAGTTTTACATTTTGCAAAGTCACACTTACAGAGCTAAATTAACATAGCTAAATTTTATTTCACTTTCATTTCTATTTCAGTGGAGCCAGGATGATCATCTTTTGGCTCTGACAAACAGAACAGACCAGAACAAAATCGTAAGACCGGAACCTAGAAGCATACCAGGCCCAAAAATTAAGAGTCATTGAACAGGAAACGCAACCCCCCTGCAAGGTTAATGAAGTACGTGCTACCACACATGACTACGTTACTCAGCTCTCCACTTCGATCACGCCATACGTAACAGGAGGAGGAGGAGGAGACCATTGGGCTGTATATAAGGAGGGTAGAAACTTCATCGAAGTACGGGGAAGACCCAAAAAGACCTCAGGGACAGTCAACGGACTACTCTCCTCTCTCTCATCCCAAGCAGGAACGTCTTCGTGGTAAGCCTTTGTGTCTGATTGTTACTATTCCCCGGGTTAGTAAAACATTATTATTGTTGTTAGAGCTTTGTTGCAGCAGGTGCATTTACCAATGGCAATTTCACATCTGAATTTCTGTTGCTTCAATAAACCGAACTGTTTGTGAATCTGTGAGCGCAGAAGTTCTCCTTGATTGCAATCAAAGTGTAAAACACACTATTTGTGAATCTGTGCTGGTGGAAGTTCCTATTGAACATGACTAGAGTTACAGTGATGAATTGCTTCTAATCCTAAATTAAGTGTAGCCATACCCAGCCCCTCTTGCCCCAAGGCCCAGCTGGAATGCAGGAGGGTTTATTTTCTGACAGATTTCTTACTTTTAATTCAACACACTCGTGTCTCTGTGTATCTATGTGTGTGTATATCTATCTATCTATATATATGCGAGATGCCTGGTGACTCTGCTCAGACTGTGCTAAACTTCCCTCTTCAGAACCACCTGTCATGGCAACTTTCGTTGAGGGCTTATCTCCCCCCGAGCCTGCTACTCAAGAAGTGCAGGATATCACCAACCAGGTGAGTTGTGCCTAGTCTCTAGATGAAGTCTCTGTGTGCAAAGAGCTGAGTGCTGAAGGTTGCGTAAAGGCTGAGAGACCAGATGGTGATACTGAAGCAGGGTTTAAACTGGCTAGCTTCAGTGAATGTTCACATGTAGTTCAAAGCCCAGCTCTGCTATGCCAGCACTGAAGTGGCTTGTTGGAAACGAGAGGAGGCGTATTTGAAGGGAGAAGTTTGTACGTGGTAGAACTAATTCCTCCCTGAAGGCCATGGATGGGACCAACTACATGCCAGTCTGCCCTAAAAAATGATTTAAACAGGACAAGGCAATGGATAAATGGTATGTTCTCTGCTGGCATTGTTTTCTGGAGTCACAACTATGATGCAAGGGCAAATAGTGAGCCCGTGGGGCAAGGTGAGCTTGGCACAAGGCAGGCAGGTGGTTGGTCACAGGCAGTGGTCCTGTCCTGGAAGCAGCTGCGATAGCAGCAGCCCTGCAGTACAGCAGCTCTTTTTCAAATAAGTATAAATTGCATCCTTAGGAGCTGGAGGGGAGCAACGTGGCATGGGAAGACTCCGTCTGTGTGTCCCGTCTTGTCTTCCCACTCACCTGAGCCCCATATTCTGTGGTTTAGGCCTTGATATGCTGTTCTGTCAACCATCTAGGCCTTGCCTTGACAAAAGACTAAACATTTCTATTAGCTTCAGAAGTAGGATTGATATGGGGAGCATAGAATGGGGTAAGAGGGTTAAGGAATGTATAAACAAGGGTACTGGAGAAAGGGAAAGGAACAAGGGACAAAAAAGGGGGGGGGGAGGTTGCTGCTTTTAAAATCTACTTCCACTACTTATAAAACTTAGAGGTCTTACAAATCTTAGAAAAATAAAAAAACCATTAGGGGCTTAAGGCATCACTGTGCTAATGCTCCCAAAGTACAGGGCAAATATGGCATTTGAAATGTGGATGTAGAGATTTTCTGTTTGATTCCAGAAGAGGAATGATCTTAATTTTGGTGTTCTTTCATTCTCAGTAACTTCAGGAGAATGAAACAGATGATTCTTTGCTCTTTATTTTCTGCCTTGTACTGAGAGCAGGAGAGAGAACTCTTCCTGGTCCCTCCCCATCACAGAGGCTTGGGTATAGTTCTCTAAGGAAAATACCCTTATGTTGGGCAGTCCTTCTGTGCTTCCAGACTGTGCATATTTTAGAAGAAAAGCATCAGAGGACCTGAGTGCAGCTCTGAGGCTGTGAAACAGAGCAGGGATTTTCAGCCTCCCAGGCTGACTGGCGTGGGCACTGGTGTTCCAGGTGAGGGGAGCTGGCTTGCACTTCTGTGTAACAGTGTGGTTGACACAGGGTGTACCCTGATAGGGGGCATGGCTTGGTGCCTCCGTCCTTTGATCCAGAATCAAAAGGTGCAGCAAGTAGCAGTTTGCTGTCTGTAGTGAGCAGGAGACTGTTCAGCTGGACAGTTTTGGAGCAGGGGAAATCAATTAGGAAATCTCCTTCTCACAGGATTTTAAATAGTGCTGGAGGCAGTGCTAGGAGGGAGGGCTGGAGGTCCTGGTGTAAATCGATTTAGAGTGGGGGTTCTGGATTTATTTTATCAAGGGTGTATGTTTGAAAGGATGGGATTTGAAGTGGTAGATGTGAAAGAAAAGCCCGAGTATGAACGTGCCAACCATTTTTCCTTTTCTTTTACAGGTGAAACAACAGTTTGAAGAGCAGGTAAACAGGAAATATAGCATCTTTAGAGCCATACTCTACAGGACTCAAAAAGTTGCTGGGACAATGTACTTCATTAAGGTTTGTATATGATATAGGAGGGAGTGCTTTGCAGTTAAACAATATAGGTGACGTGCAGAGTAGCTTAGAGCTGGAAAGAGAAGCAGATGTGGTAGAAAAGCATCTGATGTGAGTAATAGAGTAATAGAGGAGTATCTCAGGATGTTTATAAAATTCCTCTCTTCGGCACTACTGTAGAAGAGGATTAGTTCTTTCTGTATTTTCAAACCCCTCTCTCTGCTGCAGAGGTTAACCCGGTCCTGCTTAGTTTAGATCCCTCTGAGAGCACCATTCATCCTCTGCTAGAAAACTTTACCCACGTCTGTGAGCAGCTTCCTGTGAAGTAGCAGGGAAGAACTTGCTGGCTGTGGTTTGCATCTGAAGGCCAGCAAGCACTGCTGAGCAGCAGGCTGGCCTTCTGGAGCAGAGCACACCTGGCATGGGACTGCTGTCTCTCAAACCCCACGTGTGTGGGCACATGTGCCTGGTGGGACACGCTCCCCTGACAAGGGTCGGAATCGTTTTAGGAAAGAAATTGTCTGGTAGCATTTGTGGGAGAGTAATTCTGCAGAGAGATGTGGTGAGCATTTGCTCCACGCTTCTCATATTTAGTTGATGACAGGAAGGACAGACAGTGCCAAACATCTCTCCCAGGTGCTTTTTTAACATAACACCAGTTGTTTGTGCTCTGTGGGCACCAGGGGACTGTACTGACAGACTACCTCTTCTGTGGCTAGTCAGTGTCTTAGCTACATGATTGATATTTATCCTTTCCTTGCTCCTGTGAGATGGGCTTTCACGTTGTGGACAAAGCACTGAGTAATGAAGAGTAACAATTTACTAGAGGGCTGAAGTCCAGCCAGAAGTCATGCCCAGTTGCATCCCAGATTTGTCTCTTCTTTCCCAATCTGCAGACAAGGCTTTCAGGTTGTCATTGCTTCTCAGGACCACATGCTGGTTTTGGAAGGATCTTTCTGTACTTTCTAAGAGCAGATGTTGTCTCTGCATCTTGTCCCAGCCCGGAGTCATTAAGACTCACTGCATCTTGTCTTCCACCCTGAGTGTGCCAAGAGGCTGAGAGCTGATGTGCTGCCATCTTGGTGACCAAAACAGGACACCATCAAAACCTTCCTCCTGTTCCGCCTTCTGGTGCTTCCACCCTCAAGCAGTCCTGCTCATTTTCCCTTCATCTGAGACTGAAGGTTTTTAATAGAGTTTTCTCCAGGTGTAGACAGCAAGTACTCCCCAGACTTGGGTGAAGAGCTGTGGAAGTAAAAAGTGGAGATAGAACCTCAAATTAAGCTCCACGGCAAAGACAGTCTTTCAAGTATGTAAAGAGCATCCTTTTGTTTGAACCTGCTTCAAGCCCATGCTCCTCACTTTCCCCCTGTTTTGTTTTCTAGGTCCAAGTTAGTGGTACTGACTATGTCCACTTAAAGGTGCTTGTGGGCCCTCCTGCAGAGAACGTATATCCTAACCTTATCAATTATCAGACTGGCAAGACCAGAAATGATCCTCTGGACTACTTCTGAGACACGATGAGGGCAGTGCTTCACTTCTACAAGTCACGTGGGGGTTCTGACCATGACAGTAAATGCATGAAAATAAAATAAGGCTTGAAAGCTATTTGTTCCTTTGCTGTGTGTCATGCCTTGGGCCGCTGCCCGGCTAAAGCTCAAGTAGGCTCCAAAATACTGTTTCAAGCTGTTTCTGCCACCTGGGGTACTACAGCTGTAAGACAGGGCCCACCCACTTCAGCTCCTCTTTCCAAAACTCTGTTGGGTATCTTGGGCTTTTTGGGTTTGTTTCAGTGCATTAAATGCAAGCTACTGGCGACTTGTCAGAAAGAGTGGGAGATAGACAATTTCTGGCACGGGGGAACTGAGAACCCAAACTATCCTCCCTTAAGTGCAGCTTCACTCACAGGGAGGAGAGGGGTGGTGGGGCGGGGAGCAGGAACGTGTGCCTTGAAGGAATGGGAAGACAGTCTGCTTCCACCGTTGGTCAACAGAACCCTAAATTTAACAGCAGCAGGTATTAGAAACTAAACGGAGCTGGTGGACTAACAGGGAGGACATGGTGAGAAGCATGAACCAGACTGGGCAAGAAGGCATTGTTTCCCCTGCCATCACCTATAAATAAATGCTCTGCTGGGGCTTTGAGCAGGCAGAGCTCTGCCAAGTTTGTGAGGAGACTGGGGATGCAGGATCAGGCTCTTTGTTGAGATGGTTCCCTGCCTTTCAGCCAAATTTGCTGATGGAAATCTCCCTGCAGAGCTGATCCACTCTGTTGTTGCTTCACTAACAAATGGTTCAGGAAACACCACACTGGGGCATACTTTCCAGTGGGATTTTGAGCCATGGTGAGTGGGATGGGGCAGCCATCCATGTCAGCATCTTCTGGAAGGACATGCCAATGGAGGTTCTCAGGCTCCAGCTTTCAACAGAATGAGGTTCCTCAACTTGTCTTCATCAGTGCTGTGTTGTGTGACACACAACAGGCTTTAGGGCACCTGCCTGACCAGACCTCCTCTTCCCTTGGACTCAGCCGGACGAGAATATATCCCCTTGTCTGTGCATGGGAAAAGGGTTTGGTTGTAAATCACCTTCCCAAAGAGGGTCCTTGCTCCTGAACTTCCCTTGTGCCCAGAGTGTGTGTCACTGCCATTGGCTGCAGGAGTGGCTCTCAGGCAGCCTGTGGAGCTGGAGGCCTAGAGCTACAATGTGTGTGTACCTAATAACTATAAAGTCTGCATCATAAAGTCCGTTCAATCACTGTACATCCTTTTCCACTTCTGAGATTTTCCCCATTCTGATTCCTAGTCCTTCACGGGGGAGGGGGGGGAGGGGGGGCTTTTCCAGCAAATATATCATGATTTTTCTGTTGCTATAAAATCATAGAATTATCGAATTATGAAGGCTGGAAGAATTTGGTCGTCATGAAGCAGACTAAGAGGAGGAGGCTCTTTACTGGTACCACAGGCTCAGCATAGGCTGGGCTGAGATCTTTGTGCTGCTGAAAGTCAGGATTCTACTGATCTTTCTTGATGTATGATGTCAGAAATCTTTTGAAATCAGGATGAGGAGCAGAAGGGGAAACCTTTTTTTTCAGACCAGCGTGGTGAAAGTCAAGGCTGATGTTCCTGTGATCATGAAAACAGATCTTCAACTGGTGCGTGGAGGGCTGCTTTCCTCTAGTTCTTGAAAACATTCAGACCACGTGTCATACAATCCAGTCACAATGAGGTGTCTTTACGCTGTGAAACCAGAAGGCTGAACTACTGACTCGGGCGTTCACAATCGTTCCTCCAGAGCTGCCTTTGTTTCTGGCTTAAAGATGAGTTGTAAATACATAAATCTGGGGTTTGGATTTTGGTCAGAGGATTTTTATATTTTTGTTTGCTTTGTTTTGTTACTGTATCAGTGTTTTTATTTACTGTAGCTTGTAGTTCTTCAACTTGCATATACACACCAGGGTATAGTGGCCTGCAAGCTGTTAACTTTGTTTCTTCCTTATTGGGGTAGTACATGGTGCAAGATGTTACTCAGCTTCACGACTATAAAGAATGCCAGAGATGTTCTGCCAGCAGAGATTCTCCAATATAACAGCAGTAAACTGAAGGGAAATTCTCATCTGTGCAAATGCAGAGTGCAGGCTGGAATGGTACGTAATATCAGATGTCACAAATCCTAAAACAGGACAGGCAGCTCCCATTCCTTTTCTTCCTGAGACCTGGAAGCATTTTTCTCCTGGTTCAGAAAGATGTTGTCTCAAGGCAACTGTTTCTCCTCAAATGTTTGTCATGCCCTCCCATAGCACTGCTGCTCAAGTTTGGGAAATTCTGCAACACCTTTATCAGTAACAGCTCTCATGTATCATCATGGCTGGGCTTCGTGAAGGAAGATTTGGGGAGGGCTCTACCCACGTTTGTTACAAGTGCGCTGGTGGCTAAAAAGGCCAATACGAGACAGGCACGTCCGGTTGCAAAAGGCACAACAGAAAGACTCCTTAGATGATATATTCTGCAAGACACGATTCTTTCTGCATTGCCTTTTCTCCTCAAGGGTGATCCTGCGTGCATTCTCAAAAGCAGCAGCAGCGTTATAGATGGTGTGTCTCCAGGTCTCCCGATTGGAGGCCAGAGTAGAGCAGTTATGTTGATCAATATGGCCAAGGCTGAGATGTTGTTTCAGGGAGTCCTCGTATCTTTTCTTCGGGGCTCCTCTCTTGCGGCAGCCGGTGGCAAGTTCACCATAAAGCAGGATCTTAGGGAGGCGGTGGTCCTTCATCCTGGAGAAGTGCCCTGCCCAACGCAGCTGTGTTCTCAGCAACATGACCTCAATACTTGCGACTGCTGCTTGTTCTAGAACAGATGTATTGGTCACATAATCTGACCGGTGGATGTTTAGGATTGAACGGAGACAGCGTTGATGGAAGCGTTCTAGGAGACGCAGGTGGTGGCGGCAACACTGCTCTATATACTGTTGAGTTTAGGGCCCCTAGAGCCCCAGATTCTGAATCTCAGGTCCTTTGTACCAAGAAGGGGCCTAGAAGTGAGGTGTGAAGTTTAGAGCCTGTCGCGTCACTTGTCACCTGTGAGGAGGAGGGTCAGTAGCCTGGGTAGCACACTGGGAAGTCTGTGCTACACAGACCCCACTGTTGTGGCCATAAACACACTTGTTTTGAGCAAACTCCCTCGTGCTGATTGCTGTTGAAAGAATCTTAGATGATGCAGGACATACACTGCTTCAGGCCTGCTTGCACAATCCGGCCTGCGTGCCGGACGGCAGGGACCTGTGTTCTCCAGCAGCAGATGTGTGTCCTTGAGCAGCAGATATCAGAAAGCTGCATAGAGGAAAACAAGGAAGGAGGTTGTTATCCAGAGTGTGAGAAACCAGAAGATGGGGGGGGGCCTGGAAATGTGCCTTGGCTAGTAGAGCCAAGAAAGTTATAGATATAGCGTGTGAAAGTAAATGTAACCAATAGAAAGTTAGACTAGAGCGTGTGAACCCTGTCGGACCCTTGATAATGTGTGTATTTTTGGAATAAAGTCAGAGCATTGACTGTACCTCTCTGAGGATGTGTCTCGGACTCTCGAGCTCGTTTTTGCATCTTCTCCTTTTATCTGGCGCCCGGAAAGGTGCTAAAAAGCGCGAAACGGTAGAAGAATGCGGATAGCCGATTGGTCTCCTTGCGGTGAGACGCGGTTGGAGACGGGAGAGGCTGATAGAAGCTGGACAGAGGAGTTTCGGTCGTGGGCCAGTCGGCGCGAGCCGAGGTAGGAAGGGTCGCTACCTTCCCCCTGTCATTTGCTGCAAGCATGGAAGCAGAGTTCGCTGCAGCTAAAAAGCTGCTGTTAGCTCTCCTTGCTAAGCAAGGGGAAACAGTAGCTGAGAAGGTATTCGACGAGCTTCTTGCTTGGACGTGTGAAAACGGTTTCTTTCAAGTGCCCCCTCTCGTTTTCGCCTTTGACGAACGGCGGGGTTTGGGAGACAGACTTTGGGACTTGATTACCCTCGCTGCTACTACGAAACTTCTCGGCCGTGCAGTCATCCTGCTGAACAGGGGAGTGCGTCGCGGCCTGGCACACAGTGCCCCGACCGAACTGTGTGAATTGGAACGGTGGCCGCCGCCACCCCGTGCAGAATCGTGGTGCAGACGAACACGAGAGAGACGCTATGGCCGGGAAAGCCTCACGGCGTAGCAGAGCAGGGCGAGGCAGCACGGCGGGGGTAAAGCAGGAGCGCCCGAGAGCCGGCAGGAGAGCAGCCCGGCAGTAGCGGTGCAAGAAAAAGCCAGGAGCGGCCCCAGAGGGAAACTGGGATGGAGCAACCCCGGAAAAGTATCGCTTCTTGTTGAGAAGGGGAGCAGGCTAGAAGGCTGCTTTCCCGTGTTTCTGTTAACTCTCGTGTTGACTCTGTTGTCTGTCCAGTGTGTCGTTGTGGGCTCACGGTGTTGCTAACTATACACAGGAGCATAGGAATTTGCCTTTGAGATTATTCAAACTGCCGCCGGTGCCGGCAGCCGCAGCGGAGAGGCGGCTCGGGGCTGCAGCAGCCAGAACAGAGCCTAAAAAACTTCAGCGGGTTCTCTCTCCCTTCCCCCCCCCCAGGAGGGTAGGGGGGGAGAGCGAGCGGGAACAGCAGCAGAGGCTGCAGTGAGAAAGAAAACCAAGTGGTCGAGAAAAGAACGCAAAATCTCTCTCTTTAGTCCTTCTACTCACTTGGAGATAACTTAAACCCAAAGACTTGCGTTTACCTGCAAGCTAGTATGCAGACAGTTTTAGGGAATTTTTGCGGGAAATGAGTATTTGTACGAAAATCTTAGTGAAATGCCTTATTCTTAGCTGTTTTACGCCTATAAAACCCTTCTGAAAAAATATCGTATTCAGCAAAAAGAAAAAAGCAAAAAGCAGGGTTTTGACAAAAAGGATAAAAAGCCCTCTTGCAAAACTTTGCCTTTGCCTTCGAAGAGAAAGAGATAAGGTGTTAGTGGCTCTCACAATAGAGCTAGTTTGTTGCCGAGCAACTGAGGAGGAGACCTCCTCTGGCCAAACTCAAAAAAAAAAAGAAAAAAAAAAAAAAAAGGGGGGGCGTGTGGAACCGTCCTGCTTTATAGAGGCTGCAACTTTGCAATCTTCGGATTGGGGAAAGAAATATTTTTGCCTTACAGTTTGCAGGAGGAAGGGCAAAAAATCTAAAAAACCTCTCCCGTCTCGCTTTGAATCTCCCTGCCTACAGGATAGGGGGAGGAGAAGCGAAACACTGCAAACTGAAACCTGAGTCACATACCACAGCAGAGATTTAAAGAAAAAACAAACACAAACAAACAAACAAAGTTAGAAATAATATTAAAATTAATGAAAAGAGTCACAAGTAAAAATGTATTCATTCTCAATCTGTCATTAGTAATTCTCATGAATAGAGGAGCCAATCTGTGGCTCCAGCAAACTTGACCAGAAGCTGGGAAGATGATGCAGAATACAGGAAATTAAGGAAACTACTCTGGTTGCTTTTTCATTTTTTCTATTAATCAGGACAACAACCACAGCCATACATTGGCCATTCGGTGCAGGCCATGTATCTTAAAGAACAAAATACATTGGTTTTTTTTCTTTCTTATGTAGCAGGTCTCTTGCCTTAATAAATATTACCAGAGCTAAGAAGGTTTTTGCTTGTTAGATTGGTATACCAACAGTGTATTTTAACTTATTGTTCTATGTTGTATTGCTCGTAAACAAGAATCAGAGTTAGGATTAAAACTTACATTTTGACTCCAATATAGAAAGTCATAATCTGATTAAATTTGTATTATGAATTTAGCTGGAATTTGAAAACAAACTCCACATTCTATATCAACTGACTTTTGAAGATCTCTCACTAGCTTTAGAGATATCTTCGGTGAATTTACTTCATAATATCCAAACTGGAAAAACTTTAAAAGAATGGATTGCTAGTATAGTTTGAATAATACTGTCAAATTACCAGACAATACTATAGTTATTGATATTATATTTCTACTGTCTCTCATGGAAGTTGATATTGTTTGCATATGCTTTATCCCAGGAGTTTTATAGCAAGGGGCAAGAATTGTTTAAAATCTCTCTCTCTCTCCTCTCTGACTGCTGCAACTTCTAAAAGAAATCTTTTAATTTACAACTCCGCACAAGAGTATAAATAACAATGCATGAAGTGCTGAGCCTCACAGAAAAAGAGCCCTGTGTTAGAAAGCAAGACAGTGACTAGTTAGCAAAGCTGTAAATGAAAGGCTGATGTTTTTTGGACCTCCCCCTCCTTTCCCCCCCATAGGCCCTAGCTCGCATCATGCCCGCAATCTTTCGATAGCCTGCTAACTTCATAGCAGGATGGTTTCTGTTGTTTGAATGCTTTATCTAACTTGTGCATTCCTTTACTGCATGCCTTAGTTGAGTGACTTTTAATCGTGTCCTGGATATTTTTCTTTATGCTCTTAATGCTCTTGGGTTCTTCACAGCACACAGGCTTTGAGCATTTAACACAAGCAGTGACAGTGCCTGGTGCCAGATTGTATTGCACCACCTGCTTGGTCCTACATGATTCTCTGCAGCCTTCTATTAGTAACTGACAGCCAACCGCTTTGTACTATAAAACCTATTTTCCTCTCGTACGGTCAAGTTACAAAAATTCTGAAATTTGAAATTCTTTTGTGAAAATTGTTTAATAGTCTAGGCTCTATTTTGCAGAAATTCCACAGATTCATTCTGTAATCCGAACCCGTGAGATGAAACACTCCTGTTCGTCTATTCCAACTTGGAGTTTACGTCTGCATTCAACAGTAGGATGCTGACCCCCTGTATGCTGACTGCAAAGAGATTATGATTACCTGCAACCACGGCACAGCATGCAAGTGACCCTGGCTGACCCAGTGAAGCAGGAACAGCTAGAGCCTATTCCGATCTCTTCACTAAAGATGGATATGGTTACGAAGATATTATTGTCTACCCTTTTCCTATTAGTCCTTTGTTGTAGATATTCGATGTTGTTTTCCTTGTTTTTCATCAATATGCTGCTTAACTTGTTCAACAATGGCATGGTCCAACCACAGACCATGCGGTGGGAATGTATTTGTGCTTAATTGGCTGATGCAAGTGCTGATAGATGGGAACTTTGTCCCTGAAACAACCATCTTGTATGACTTGAGATTAATTGGTATTTTGCTATTAGTTGACAACTCTCCAAAAACATTTGAGAGAAACAGTGAAAAAGAAGATGATGTTAAGACAGACCCCCGAGATACAGCACGCCACGGGCAAATCATATAAAGACCCATCCTTACACGGGACACTAAGCTCAAAGTCAACAAAGCTAAGCTTTTTATTCATGCAACAACTAGCCTAACAGTTTAATTTCAGTACAAAAAAAAAAAAAAAAAAAGGGGGGGGGGGAGTGAGGAAAGATAAGTTCATGAGGTGGTCTTGCTGACTGTTTCTTGAGGTTGCTTGCCTAAATAGCCAGAATTGTTTTAAAGGTGGTGGAGAAGTGGAGCTTTTGAAGTTTTTGTAGTGACTACTGACAAGTTCCCTTTGAAGTCCAAAAGCCCATTTGCATAGAGAAGTGTGTGTTTTGCTGTAAAAATAGGAGTATATATTTATCTTTCAATTATAAGAATGTTTGTATGTATTTGGGGTTTGAATTGAATGTGAGGCAGAAATATGTTCATGTTTTCCTCTTTTCCAAGTTATACTCTGATAAAAACAAGAAATGCATAATTAGATCTTGCTCATCTGAGGGCAAAACACAAGAATGATAATTTCTCAGTCCACAACCAGAAAACACAGTAAAATACAACTCAAAAGTATGTTTGTGTGAGAGCATGAAGTGATGGCCATCCCGCATGAAAGTTGTGTGAATGTATGCATGTGAAGGTATGACTATATGATTATTAATATATTCTGGTTTTGCTCACAAATGCATAAACCATATTACCTCACATATGCATAAGCAGCTTTGGATGAAGAGTGGGAGACACATAACCCTGAGTTAAATAAAGTTTCATTTGCAAAATAAAAGTTTTCAAGAACCACATGGAACAAAGAGTTGAACCAAGCGAAAGACCATCAGTCAGGCCTGGATTGTGCAAAAGAAAACGGGGGAATTGTTGAAAGAATCTTAGATGATGCAGGACATACACTGCTTCAAGCCTGCTTGCACAATCCGGCCTGCGTGCCGGACGGCAGGGACCTGTGTTCTCCAGCAGCAGATGTGTGTCCTTGAGCAGCAGATATCAGAAAGCTGCATAGAGGAAAACAAGGAAGGAGGTTGTTATCCAGAGTGTGAGAAACCAGAAGATGGGGGGGGCCTGGAAATGTGCCTTGGCTAGTAGAGCCAAGAAAGTTATAGATATAGCGTGTGAAATTAAATGTAACCAACAGAAAGTTAGACTAGAGCGTGTGAACCCTGTCGGACCCTTGATAATGTGTGTATTTTTGGAATAAAGTCAGAGCATTGACTGTACCTCTCTGAGGATGTGTCTCGGACTCTCGAGCTCGTTTTTGCATCTTCTCGTTTTAGATTGCAGCAGAAATGCCCTTTGCCCGTGTGCAGCCTGTAGTCTCATTTCACCTACTCCCACGTACCCACCCCTGGAGACTACAAATTGACTGGTCTCTTGCTGCTTCTCTGGTCCCTGCTCTGGAACAATATTCCTCCTGTTTTCTGGAGAGAGGGATGGCAGGAATACCAAAGGGGAGTAATTTTTTTTGTAGTCTGGAAGTGTTAGTCCTCCCTTACCTAGGAGGGCTGGTAACACTTCTTAGTCGTCCCTCAGTAGGTTTTGAGCTTTTTCCATTCAGATATGGTCATGAATGTGACTGTGCCCTGTCTGTAACTGGGAATTAATCCTTCTGACTATCTATTCTGCATGTTGCCTGTTTCAGCAGTGTACCTTGGCATTAGGACAGCAATTGTGCACACACTGCTGCTCCAGCAAGAGGGACGGTACTTTGTCTTCCCAGCAATTGGCACTAGGGTTTGAGTTGAAATGTAAATGTTCCTGGATAGTCAGTTGTTATTATGTATTGCCTGAATGCAGCTCTAGAGCTTGTGATGGGAAAGAAGCAGAAATACCATTCTTGCAGTACTTACGCGAAGCTGGAATTTAATTTTTTCTAGTTCTGGTGCTGGTGTTTACCTTGGCACCTTTCTGGTTAGGCAGAGGGAAGTCAAGTCACTGAAGACAAGATGCAATCTGCTCCTCTTTCGCATTGGGAAGGATACTGAGGTAATAAAATGCGAAGTTAAACAGGACCTGCAGTAGGGAAACTACTGCATGCTTTCTTCTGATCTTGAAAGGTATTGGGACTTCTGGGATGTGACTTTGATCCATTTCCTAAGTGCACAGAGCAGTTGTCTGCACATGGGTGGAGAGGCAAGAGATTCCATTTGCAGCCCAAACCAATTGTCTTGAGATGTAGGTGGCTGGGGTCCAGTGTTTGCTTTTCTTATTAACCTGAAGACTGAACTCAAAAATCTTAAAGTGCTTTTTACATTTATTTTTAATATTATCAGCATTTTACATTGCTTCCCCCCCCCCGTTTTCCCAGTTAGTTGGCTTCTCCAGTTCAGCAATGGTAGGCTCCATGTGTTGTAGGTCCCATGATTCCATGACACTGTGGGATGATGACCCAGGAGCCAGGCAACGGTTAAGGCTGCCTATTTATGGCCTACAGTGGGTACCCTCTACGTTATCTTTGCGGATGGAGATGGGCATGGTTGATGTCAAGAAAGGATGTGTTGGCCGAAGGAGGAGGTGCTGTGTGATTCAAAGAAACCTTTGAACAATGTGAAAAGCACTTTTATTACAGCTGGGGAATGCGAAAGGGGCAGGTGTTTTCCCCCGTGCACTCCACTGAGGAAAGGAATACCCTAACTTTTTCTACAGTTTGAAAGTAGCAAGTTTAAAATTATCTATACACACGCTCTTCTTGCAGTCTGCCTTATCTAAATAGACACTTAGTTTTACCTCCTATTCTTACCATTATGGAGTAGTTACATAAAGTTTTATCATTTCAAACAGTTTCAGGTTCCTCACCCCTCTCTACGTGCTAAAAAGCATTCCCTGATCCCTAAACTATTTTTATCTTAATTGCCCACAGTTTGGGCAGAAACTTTTAAGCAGTTTTACATTTTGCAAAGTCACACTTACAGAGCTAAATTAACATAGCTAAATTTTATTTCACTTTCATTTCTATTTCAGTGGAGCCAGGATGATCATCTTTTGGCTCTGACAAACAGAACAGACCAGAACAAAATCGTAAGACCGGAACCTAGAAGCATACCAGGCCCAAAAATTAAGAGTCATTGAACAGGAAACGCAACCCCCCTGCAAGGTTAATGAAGTACGTGCTACCACACATGACTACGTTACTCAGCTCTCCACTTCGATCACGCCATACGTAACAGGAGGAGGAGGAGGAGACCATTGGGCTGTATATAAGGAGGGTAGAAACTTCATCGAAGTACGGGGAAGACCCAAAAAGACCTCAGGGACAGTCAACGGACTACTCTCCTCTCTCTCATCCCAAGCAGGAACGTCTTCGTGGTAAGCCTTTGTGTCTGATTGTTACTATTCCCCGGGTTAGTAAAACATTATTATTGTTGTTAGAGCTTTGTTGCAGCAGGTGCATTTACCAATGGCAATTTCACATCTGAATTTCTGTTGCTTCAATAAACCGAACTGTTTGTGAATCTGTGAGCGCAGAAGTTCTCCTTGATTGCAATCAAAGTGTAAAACACACTATTTGTGAATCTGTGCTGGTGGAAGTTCCTATTGAACATGACTAGAGTTACAGTGATGAATTGCTTCTAATCCTAAATTAAGTGTAGCCATACCCAGCCCCTCTTGCCCCAAGGCCCAGCTGGAATGCAGGAGGGTTTATTTTCTGACAGATTTCTTACTTTTAATTCAACACACTCGTGTCTCTGTGTATCTATGTGTGTGTATATCTATCTATCTATATATATGCGAGATGCCTGGTGACTCTGCTCAGACTGTGCTAAACTTCCCTCTTCAGAACCACCTGTCATGGCAACTTTCGTTGAGGGCTTATCTCCCCCCGAGCCTGCTACTCAAGAAGTGCAGGATATCACCAACCAGGTGAGTTGTGCCTAGTCTCTAGATGAAGTCTCTGTGTGCAAAGAGCTGAGTGCTGAAGGTTGCGTAAAGGCTGAGAGACCAGATGGTGATACTGAAGCAGGGTTTAAACTGGCTAGCTTCAGTGAATGTTCACATGTAGTTCAAAGCCCAGCTCTGCTATGCCAGCACTGAAGTGGCTTGTTGGAAACGAGAGGAGGCGTATTTGAAGGGAGAAGTTTGTACGTGGTAGAACTAATTCCTCCCTGAAGGCCATGGATGGGACCAACTACATGCCAGTCTGCCCTAAAAAATGATTTAAACAGGACAAGGCAATGGATAAATGGTATGTTCTCTGCTGGCATTGTTTTCTGGAGTCACAACTATGATGCAAGGGCAAATAGTGAGCCCGTGGGGCAAGGTGAGCTTGGCACAAGGCAGGCAGGTGGTTGGTCACAGGCAGTGGTCCTGTCCTGGAAGCAGCTGCGATAGCAGCAGCCCTGCAGTACAGCAGCTCTTTTTCAAATAAGTATAAATTGCATCCTTAGGAGCTGGAGGGGAGCAACGTGGCATGGGAAGACTCCGTCTGTGTGTCCCGTCTTGTCTTCCCACTCACCTGAGCCCCATATTCTGTGGTTTAGGCCTTGATATGCTGTTCTGTCAACCATCTAGGCCTTGCCTTGACAAAAGACTAAACATTTCTATTAGCTTCAGAAGTAGGATTGATATGGGGAGCATAGAATGGGGTAAGAGGGTTAAGGAATGTATAAACAAGGGTACTGGAGAAAGGGAAAGGAACAAGGGACAAAAAAGGGGGGGGGGAGGTTGCTGCTTTTAAAATCTACTTCCACTACTTATAAAACTTAGAGGTCTTACAAATCTTAGAAAAATAAAAAAACCATTAGGGGCTTAAGGCATCACTGTGCTAATGCTCCCAAAGTACAGGGCAAATATGGCATTTGAAATGTGGATGTAGAGATTTTCTGTTTGATTCCAGAAGAGGAATGATCTTAATTTTGGTGTTCTTTCATTCTCAGTAACTTCAGGAGAATGAAAACAGATGATTCTTTGCTCTTTATTTTCTGCCTTGTACTGAGAGCAGGAGAGAGAACTCTTCCTGGTCCCTCCCCATCACAGAGGCTTGGGTATAGTTCTCTAAGGAAAATACCCTTATGTTGGGCAGTCCTTCTGTGCTTCCAGACTGTGCATATTTTAGAAGAAAAGCATCAGAGGACCTGAGTGCAGCTCTGAGGCTGTGAAACAGAGCAGGGATTTTCAGCCTCCCAGGCTGACTGGCGTGGGCACTGGTGTTCCAGGTGAGGGGAGCTGGCTTGCACTTCTGTGTAACAGTGTGGTTGACACAGGGTGTACCCTGATAGGGGGCATGGCTTGGTGCCTCCGTCCTTTGATCCAGAATCAAAAGGTGCAGCAAGTAGCAGTTTGCTGTCTGTAGTGAGCAGGAGACTGTTCAGCTGGACAGTTTTGGAGCAGGGGAAATCAATTAGGAAATCTCCTTCTCACAGGATTTTAAATAGTGCTGGAGGCAGTGCTAGGAGGGAGGGCTGGAGGTCCTGGTGTAAATCGATTTAGAGTGGGGGTTCTGGATTTATTTTATCAAGGGTGTATGTTTGAAAGGATGGGATTTGAAGTGGTAGATGTGAAAGAAAAGCCCGAGTATGAACGTGCCAACCATTTTTCCTTTTCTTTTACAGGTGAAACAACAGTTTGAAGAGCAGGTAAACAGGAAATATAGCATCTTTAGAGCCATACTCTACAGGACTCAAAAAGTTGCTGGGACAATGTACTTCATTAAGGTTTGTATATGATATAGGAGGGAGTGCTTTGCAGTTAAACAATATAGGTGACGTGCAGAGTAGCTTAGAGCTGGAAAGAGAAGCAGATGTGGTAGAAAAGCATCTGATGTGAGTAATAGAGTAATAGAGGAGTATCTCAGGATGTTTATAAAATTCCTCTCTTCGGCACTACTGTAGAAGAGGATTAGTTCTTTCTGTATTTTCAAACCCCTCTCTCTGCTGCAGAGGTTAACCCGGTCCTGCTTAGTTTAGATCCCTCTGAGAGCACCATTCATCCTCTGCTAGAAAACTTTACCCACGTCTGTGAGCAGCTTCCTGTGAAGTAGCAGGGAAGAACTTGCTGGCTGTGGTTTGCATCTGAAGGCCAGCAAGCACTGCTGAGCAGCAGGCTGGCCTTCTGGAGCAGAGCACACCTGGCATGGGACTGCTGTCTCTCAAACCCCACGTGTGTGGGCACATGTGCCTGGTGGGACACGCTCCCCTGACAAGGGTCGGAATCGTTTTAGGAAAGAAATTGTCTGGTAGCATTTGTGGGAGAGTAATTCTGCAGAGAGATGTGGTGAGCATTTGCTCCACGCTTCTCATATTTAGTTGATGACAGGAAGGACAGACAGTGCCAAACATCTCTCCCAGGTGCTTTTTTAACATAACACCAGTTGTTTGTGCTCTGTGGGCACCAGGGGACTGTACTGACAGACTACCTCTTCTGTGGCTAGTCAGTGTCTTAGCTACATGATTGATATTTATCCTTTCCTTGCTCCTGTGAGATGGGCTTTCACGTTGTGGACAAAGCACTGAGTAATGAAGAGTAACAATTTACTAGAGGGCTGAAGTCCAGCCAGAAGTCATGCCCAGTTGCATCCCAGATTTGTCTCTTCTTTCCCAATCTGCAGACAAGGCTTTCAGGTTGTCATTGCTTCTCAGGACCACATGCTGGTTTTGGAAGGATCTTTCTGTACTTTCTAAGAGCAGATGTTGTCTCTGCATCTTGTCCCAGCCCGGAGTCATTAAGACTCACTGCATCTTGTCTTCCACCCTGAGTGTGCCAAGAGGCTGAGAGCTGATGTGCTGCCATCTTGGTGACCAAAACAGGACACCATCAAAACCTTCCTCCTGTTCCGCCTTCTGGTGCTTCCACCCTCAAGCAGTCCTGCTCATTTTCCCTTCATCTGAGACTGAAGGTTTTTAATAGAGTTTTCTCCAGGTGTAGACAGCAAGTACTCCCCAGACTTGGGTGAAGAGCTGTGGAAGTAAAAAGTGGAGATAGAACCTCAAATTAAGCTCCACGGCAAAGACAGTCTTTCAAGTATGTAAAGAGCATCCTTTTGTTTGAACCTGCTTCAAGCCCATGCTCCTCACTTTCCCCCTGTTTTGTTTTCTAGGTCCAAGTTAGTGGTACTGACTATGTCCACTTAAAGGTGCTTGTGGGCCCTCCTGCAGAGAACGTATATCCTAACCTTATCAATTATCAGACTGGCAAGACCAGAAATGATCCTCTGGACTACTTCTGAGACACGATGAGGGCAGTGCTTCACTTCTACAAGTCACGTGGGGGTTCTGACCATGACAGTAAATGCATGAAAATAAAATAAGGCTTGAAAGCTATTTGTTCCTTTGCTGTGTGTCATGCCTTGGGCCGCTGCCCGGCTAAAGCTCAAGTAGGCTCCAAAATACTGTTTCAAGCTGTTTCTGCCACCTGGGGTACTACAGCTGTAAGACAGGGCCCACCCACTTCAGCTCCTCTTTCCAAAACTCTGTTGGGTATCTTGGGCTTTTTGGGTTTGTTTCAGTGCATTAAATGCAAGCTACTGGCGACTTGTCAGAAAGAGTGGGAGATAGACAATTTCTGGCACGGGGGAACTGAGAACCCAAACTATCCTCCCTTAAGTGCAGCTTCACTCACAGGGAGGAGAGGGGTGGTGGGGCGGGGAGCAGGAACGTGTGCCTTGAAGGAATGGGAAGACAGTCTGCTTCCACCGTTGGTCAACAGAACCCTAAATTTAACAGCAGCAGGTATTAGAAACTAAACGGAGCTGGTGGACTAACAGGGAGGACATGGTGAGAAGCATGAACCAGACTGGGCAAGAAGGCATTGTTTCCCCTGCCATCACCTATAAATAAATGCTCTGCTGGGGCTTTGAGCAGGCAGAGCTCTGCCAAGTTTGTGAGGAGACTGGGGATGCAGGATCAGGCTCTTTGTTGAGATGGTTCCCTGCCTTTCAGCCAAATTTGCTGATGGAAATCTCCCTGCAGAGCTGATCCACTCTGTTGTTGCTTCACTAACAAATGGTTCAGGAAACACCACACTGGGGCATACTTTCCAGTGGGATTTTGAGCCATGGTGAGTGGGATGGGGCAGCCATCCATGTCAGCATCTTCTGGAAGGACATGCCAATGGAGGTTCTCAGGCTCCAGCTTTCAACAGAATGAGGTTCCTCAACTTGTCTTCATCAGTGCTGTGTTGTGTGACACACAACAGGCTTTAGGGCACCTGCCTGACCAGACCTCCTCTTCCCTTGGACTCAGCCGGACGAGAATATATCCCCTTGTCTGTGCATGGGAAAAGGGTTTGGTTGTAAATCACCTTCCCAAAGAGGGTCCTTGCTCCTGAACTTCCCTTGTGCCCAGAGTGTGTGTCACTGCCATTGGCTGCAGGAGTGGCTCTCAGGCAGCCTGTGGAGCTGGAGGCCTAGAGCTACAATGTGTGTGTACCTAATAACTATAAAGTCTGCATCATAAAGTCCGTTCAATCACTGTACATCCTTTTCCACTTCTGAGATTTTCCCCATTCTGATTCCTAGTCCTTCACGGGGGAGGGGGGGGAGGGGGGGCTTTTCCAGCAAATATATCATGATTTTTCTGTTGCTATAAAATCATAGAATTATCGAATTATGAAGGCTGGAAGAATTTGGTCGTCATGAAGCAGACTAAGAGGAGGAGGCTCTTTACTGGTACCACAGGCTCAGCATAGGCTGGGCTGAGATCTTTGTGCTGCTGAAAGTCAGGATTCTACTGATCTTTCTTGATGTATGATGTCAGAAATCTTTTGAAATCAGGATGAGGAGCAGAAGGGGAAACCTTTTTTTTCAGACCAGCGTGGTGAAAGTCAAGGCTGATGTTCCTGTGATCATGAAAACAGATCTTCAACTGGTGCGTGGAGGGCTGCTTTCCTCTAGTTCTTGAAAACATTCAGACCATGTGTCATACAATCCAGTCACAATGAGGTGTCTTTACGCTGTGAAACCAGAAGGCTGAACTACTGACTCGGGCGTTCACAATCGTTCCTCCAGAGCTGCCTTTGTTTCTGGCTTAAAGATGAGTTGTAAATACATAAATCTGGGGTTTGGATTTTGGTCAGAGGATTTTTATATTTTTGTTTGCTTTGTTTTGTTACTGTATCAGTGTTTTTATTTACTGTAGCTTGTAGTTCTTCAACTTGCATATACACACCAGGGTATAGTGGCCTGCAAGCTGTTAACTTTGTTTCTTCCTTATTGGGGTAGTACATGGTGCAAGATGTTACTCAGCTTCACGACTATAAAGAATGCCAGAGATGTTCTGCCAGCAGAGATTCTCCAATATAACAGCAGTAAACTGAAGGGAAATTCTCATCTGTGCAAATGCAGAGTGCAGGCTGGAATGGTACGTAATATCAGATGTCACAAATCCTAAAAGAGGACAGGCAGCTCCCATTCCTTTTCTTCCTGAGACCTGGAAACATTTTTCTCCTGGTTCAGAAAGATGTTGTCTCAAGGCAACTGTTTCTCCTCAAATGTTTGTCATGCCCTCCCATAGCACTGCTGCTCAAGTTTGGGAAATTCTGCAACACCTTTATCAGTAACAGCTCTCATGTATCATCATGGCTGGGCTTCGTGAAGGAAGATTTGGGGAGGGCTCTACCCACGTTTGTTACAAGTGCGCTGGTGGCTAAAAAGGCCAATACGAGACAGGCACGTCCGGTTGCAAAAGGCACAACAGAAAGACTCCTTAGATGATATATTCTGCAAGACACGATTCTTTCTGCATTGCCTTTTCTCCTCAAGGGTGATCCTGCGTGCATTCTCAAAAGCAGCAGCAGCGTTATAGATGGTGTGTCTCCAGGTCTCCCGATTGGAGGCCAGAGTAGAGCAGTTATGTTGATCAATATGGCCAAGGCTGAGATGTTGTTTCAGGGAGTCCTTGTATCTTTTCTTCGGGGGCTCCTCTCTTGCGGCAGCCGGTGGCAAGTTCACCATAAAGCAGGATCTTAGGGAGGCGGTGGTCCTTCATCCTGGAGAAGTGCCCTGCCCAACGCAGCTGTGTTCTCAGCAACATGACCTCAATACTTGCGACTGCTGCTTGTTCTAGAACAGATGTATTGGTCACATAATCTGACCGGTGGATGTTTAGGATTGAACGGAGACAGCGTTGATGGAAGCGTTCTAGGAGACGCAGGTGGTGGCGGCAACACTGCTCTATATACTGTTGAGTTTAGGGCCCCTAGAGCCCCAGATTCTGAATCTCAGGTCCTTTGTACCAAGAAGGGGCCTAGAAGTGAGGTGTGAAGTTTAGAGCCTGTCGCGTCACTTGTCACCTGTGAGGAGGAGGGTCAGTAGCCTGGGTAGCACACTGGGAAGTCTGTGCTACACAGACCCCACTGTTGTGGCCATAAACACACTTGTTTTGAGCAAACTCCCTCGTGCTGATTGCTGTTGAAAGAATCTTAGATGATGCAGGACATACACTGCTTCAGGCCTGCTTGCACAATCCGGCCTGCGTGCCGGACGGCAGGGACCTGTGTTCTCCAGCAGCAGATGTGTGTCCTTGAGCAGCAGATATCAGAAAGCTGCATAGAGGAAAACAAGGAAGGAGGTTGTTATCCAGAGTGTGAGAAACCAGAAGATGGGGGGGGGCCTGGAAATGTGCCTTGGCTAGTAGAGCCAAGAAAGTTATAGATATAGCGTGTGAAAGTAAATGTAACCAATAGAAAGTTAGACTAGAGCGTGTGAACCCTGTCGGACCCTTGATAATGTGTGTATTTTTGGAATAAAGTCAGAGCATTGACTGTACCTCTCTGAGGATGTGTCTCGGACTCTCGAGCTCGTTTTTGCATCTTCTCCTTTTATCTGGCGCCCGGAAAGGTGCTAAAAAGCGCGAAACGGTAGAAGAATGCGGATAGCCGATTGGTCTCCTTGCGGTGAGACGCGGTTGGAGACGGGAGAGGCTGATAGAAGCTGGACAGAGGAGTTTCGGTCGTGGGCCAGTCGGCGCGAGCCGAGGTAGGAAGGGTCGCTACCTTCCCCCTGTCATTTGCTGCAAGCATGGAAGCAGAGTTCGCTGCAGCTAAAAAGCTGCTGTTAGCTCTCCTTGCTAAGCAAGGGGAAACAGTAGCTGAGAAGGTATTCGACGAGCTTCTTGCTTGGACGTGTGAAAACGGTTTCTTTCAAGTGCCCCCTCTCGTTTTCGCCTTTGACGAACGGCGGGGTTTGGGAGACAGACTTTGGGACTTGATTACCCTCGCTGCTACTACGAAACTTCTCGGCCGTGCAGTCATCCTGCTGAACAGGGGAGTGCGTCGCGGCCTGGCACACAGTGCCCCGACCGAACTGTGTGAATTGGAACGGTGGCCGCCGCCACCCCGTGCAGAATCGTGGTGCAGACGAACACGAGAGAGACGCTATGGCCGGGAAAGCCTCACGGCGTAGCAGAGCAGGGCGAGGCAGCACGGCGGGGGTAAAGCAGGAGCGCCCGAGAGCCGGCAGGAGAGCAGCCCGGCAGTAGCGGTGCAAGAAAAAGCCAGGAGCGGCCCCAGAGGGAAACTGGGATGGAGCAACCCCGGAAAAGTATCGCTTCTTGTTGAGAAGGGGAGCAGGCTAGAAGGCTGCTTTCCCGTGTTTCTGTTAACTCTCGTGTTGACTCTGTTGTCTGTCCAGTGTGTCGTTGTGGGCTCACGGTGTTGCTAACTATACACAGGAGCATAGGAATTTGCCTTTGAGATTATTCAAACTGCCGCCGGTGCCGGCAGCCGCAGCGGAGAGGCGGCTCGGGGCTGCAGCAGCCGAGAACAGAGCCTAAAAAACTTCAGCGGGTTCTCTCTCCCTTCCCCCCCCCCAGGAGGGTAGGGGGGGAGAGCGAGCGGGAACAGCAGCAGAGGCTGCAGTGAGAAAGAAAACCAAGTGGTCGAGAAAAGAACGCAAAATCTCTCTCTTTAGTCCTTCTACTCACTTGGAGATAACTTAAACCCAAAGACTTGCGTTTACCTGCAAGCTAGTATGCAGACAGTTTTAGGGAATTTTTGCGGGAAATGAGTATTTGTACGAAAATCTTAGTGAAATGCCTTATTCTTAGCTGTTTTACGCCTATAAAACCCTTCTGAAAAAATATCGTATTCAGCAAAAAGAAAAAAGCAAAAAGCAGGGTTTTGACAAAAAGGATAAAAAGCCCTCTTGCAAAACTTTGCCTTTGCCTTCGAAGAGAAAGAGATAAGGTGTTAGTGGCTCTCACAATAGAGCTAGTTTGTTGCCGAGCAACTGAGGAGGAGACCTCCTCTGGCCAAACTCAAAAAAAAAAAGAAAAAAGAAAAAAAAAAGGGGGGGCGTGTAGAACCGTCCTGCTTTATAGAGGCTGCAACTTTGCAATCTTCGGATTGGGGAAAGAAATATTTTTGCCTTACAGTTTGCAGGAGGAAGGGCAAAAAATCTAAAAAACCTCTCCCGTCTCGCTTTGAATCTCCCTGCCTACAGGATAGGGGGAGGAGAAGCGAAACACTGCAAACTGAAACCTGAGTCACATACCACAGCAGAGATTTAAAGAAAAAACAAACACAAACAAACAAACAAAGTTAGAAATAATATTAAAATTAATGAAAAGAGTCACAAGTAAAAATGTATTCATTCTCAATCTGTCATTAGTAATTCTCATGAATAGAGGAGCCAATCTGTGGCTCCAGCAAACTTGACCAGAAACTGGGAAGATGATGCAGAATACAGGAAATTAAGGAAACTACTCTGGTTGCTTTTTCATTTTTTCTATTAATCAGGACAACAACCACAGCCATACATTGGCCATTCGGTGCAGGCCATGTATCTTAAAGAACAAAATACATTGGTTTTTTTTCTTTCTTATGTAGCAGGTCTCTTGCCTTAATAAATATTACCAGAGCTAAGAAGGTTTTTGCTTGTTAGATTGGTATACCAACAGTGTATTTTAACTTATTGTTCTATGTTGTATTGCTCGTAAACAAGAATCAGAGTTAGGATTAAAACTTACATTTTGACTCCAATATAGAAAGTCATAATCTGATTAAATTTGTATTATGAATTTAGCTGGAATTTGAAAACAAACTCCACATTCTATATCAACTGACTTTTGAAGATCTCTCACTAGCTTTAGAGATATCTTCGGTGAATTTACTTCATAATATCCAAACTGGAAAAACTTTAAAAGAATGGATTGCTAGTATAGTTTGAATAATACTGTCAAATTACCAGACAATACTATAGTTATTGATATTATATTTCTACTGTCTCTCATGGAAGTTGATATTGTTTGCATATGCTTTATCCCAGGAGTTTTATAGCAAGGGGCAAGAATTGTTTAAAATCTCTCTCTCTCTCCTCTCTGACTGCTGCAACTTCTAAAAGAAATCTTTTAATTTACAACTCCGCACAAGAGTATAAATAACAATGCATGAAGTGCTGAGCCTCACAGAAAAAGAGCCCTGTGTTAGAAAGCAAGACAGTGACTAGTTAGCAAAGCTGTAAATGAAAGGCTGATGTTTTTTGGACCTCCCCCTCCTTTCCCCCCCATAGGCCCTAGCTCGCATCATGCCCGCAATCTTTCGATAGCCTGCTAACTTCATAGCAGGATGGTTTCTGTTGTTTGAATGCTTTATCTAACTTGTGCATTCCTTTACTGCATGCCTTAGTTGAGTGACTTTTAATCGTGTCCTGGATATTTTTCTTTATGCTCTTAATGCTCTTGGGTTCTTCACAGCACACAGGCTTTGAGCATTTAACACAAGCAGTGACAGTGCCTGGTGCCAGATTGTATTGCACCACCTGCTTGGTCCTGCATGATTCTCTGCAGCCTTCTATTAGTAACTGACAGCCAACCGCTTTGTACTATAAAACCTATTTTCCTCTCGTACGGTCAAGTTACAAAAATTCTGAAATTTGAAATTCTTTTGTGAAAATTGTTTAATAGTCTAGGCTCTATTTTGCAGAAATTCCACAGATTCATTCTGTAATCCGAACCCGTGAGATGAAACACTCCTGTTCGTCTATTCCAACTTGGAGTTTACGTCTGCATTCAACAGTAGGATGCTGACCCCCTGTATGCTGACTGCAAAGAGATTATGATTACCTGCAACCACGGCACAGCATGCAAGTGACCCTGGCTGACCCAGTGAAGCAGGAACAGCTAGAGCCTATTCCGATCTCTTCACTAAAGATGGATATGGTTACGAAGATATTATTGTCTACCCTTTTCCTATTAGTCCTTTGTTGTAGATATTCGATGTTGTTTTCCTTGTTTTTCATCAATATGCTGCTTAACTTGTTCAACAATGGCATGGTCCAACCACAGACCATGCGGTGGGAATGTATTTGTGCTTAATTGGCTGATGCAAGTGCTGACAGATGGGAACTTTGTCCCTGAAACAACCATCTTGTATGACTTGAGATTAATTGGTATTTTGCTATTAGTTGACAACTCTCCAAAAACATTTGAGAGAAACAGTGAAAAAGAAGATGATGTTAAGACAGACCCCCGAGATACAGCACGCCACGGGCAAATCATATAAAGACCCATCCTTACACGGGACACTAAGCTCAAAGTCAACAAAGCTAAGCTTTTTATTCATGCAACAACTAGCCTAACAGTTTAATTTCAGTACAAAAAAAAAAAAAAAAAAGGTGTGGGGGGGAGTGAGGAAAGATAAGTTCATGAGGTGGTCTTGCTGACTGTTTCTTGAGGTTGCTTGCCTAAATAGCCAGAATTGTTTTAAAGGTGGTGGAGAAGTGGAGCTTTTGAAGTTTTTGTAGTGACTACTGACAAGTTCTCTTTGAAGTCCAAAAGCCCATTTGCATAGAGAAGTGTGTGTTTTGCTGTAAAAATAGGAGTATATATTTATCTTTCAATTATAAGAATGTTTGTATGTATTTGGGGTTTGAATTGAATGTGAGGCAGAAATATGTTCATGTTTTCCTCTTTTCCAAGTTATACTCTGATAAAAACAAGAAATGCATAATTAGATCTTGCTCATCTGAGGGCAAAACACAAGAATGATAATTTCTCAGTCCACAACCAGAAAACACAGTAAAATACAACTCAAAAGTATGTTTGTGTGAGAGCATGAAGTGATGGCCATCCCGCATGAAAGTTGTGTGAATGTATGCATGTGAAGGTATGACTATATGATTATTAATATATTCTGGTTTTGCTCACAAATGCATAAACCATATTACCTCACATATGCATAAGCAGCTTTGGATAAAGAGTGGGAGACACATAACCCTGAGTTAAATAAAGTTTCATTTGCAAAATAAAAGTTTTCAAGAACCACATGGAACAAAGAGTTGAACCAAGCGAAAGACCATCAGTCAGGCCTGGATTGTGCAAAAGAAAACGGGGGAATTGTTGAAAGAATCTTAGATGATGCAGGACATACACTGCTTCAAGCCTGCTTGCACAATCCGGCCTGCGTGCTGGACGGCAGGGACCTGTGTTCTCCAGCAGCAGATGTGTGTCCTTGAGTAAGCAGATATCAGAAAGCTGCATAGAGGAAAACAAGGAAGGAGGTTGTTATCCAGAGTGTGAGAAACCAGAAGATGGGGGGGGGCCTGGAAATGTGCCTTGGCTAGTAGAGCCAAGAAAGTTATAGATATAGCGTGTGAAATTAAATGTAACCAACAGAAAGTTAGACTAGAGCGTGTGAACCCTGTCGGACCCTTGATAATGTGTGTATTTTTGGAATAAAGTCAGAGCATTGACTGTACCTCTCTGAGGATGTGTCTCGGACTCTCGAGCTCGTTTTTGCATCTTCTCGTTTAGATTGCAGCAGAAATGCCCTTTGCCCGTGTGCAGCCTGTAGTCTCATTTCACCTACTCCCACATACCCACCCCTGTAGACTACAAATTGACTGGTCTCTTGCTGCTTCTCTGGTCCTTGCTCTGGAACAATATTCCTCCTGTTTTCTGGAGAGAGGGATGGCAGGAATACCAAAGGGGAGTAATTTTTTTTGTAGTCTGGAAGTGTTAGTCCTCCCTTACCTAAGAGGGCTGGTAACACTTCTTAGTCGTCCCTCAGTAGGTTTTGAGCTTTTTCCATTCAGATATGGTCATGAATGTGACTGTGCCCTGTCTGTAACTGGGAATTAATCCTTCTGACTATCTATTCTGCATGTTGCCTGTTTCAGCAGTGTACCTTGGCATTAGGACAGCAATTGTGCACACACTGCTGCTCCAGCAAGAGGGACGGTACTTTGTCTTCCCAGCAATTGGCACTAGGGTTCGAGTTGAAATGTAAATGTTCCTGGATAGTCAGTTGTTATTATGTATTGCCTGAATGCAGCTCTAGAGCTTGTGATGGGAAAGAAGCAGAAATACCATTCTTGCAGTACTTACGCGAAGCTGGAATTTAATTTTTTCTAGTTCTGGTGCTGGTGTTTACCTTGGCACCTTTCTGGTTAGGCAGAGGGAAGTCAAGTCACTGAAGACAAGATGCAATCTGCTCCTCTTTCGCATTGGGAAGGATACTGAGGTAATAAAATGCGAAGTTAAACAGGACCTGCAGTAGGGAAACTACTGCATGCTTTCTTCTGATCTTGAAAGGTATTGGGACTTCTGGGATGTGACTTTGATCCATTTCCTAAGTGCACAGAGCAGTTGTCTGCACATGGGTGGAGAGGCAAGAGATTCCATTTGCAGCCCAAACCAATTGTCTTGAGATGTAGGTGGCTGGGGTCCAGTGTTTGCTTTTCTTATTAACCTGAAGACTGAACTCAAAAATCTTAAAGTGCTTTTTACATTTATTTTTAATATTATCAGCATTTTACATTGCTTCCCCCCCCCCATTTTCCCAGTTAGTTGGCTTCTCCAGTTCAGCAATGGTAGGCTCCATGTGTTGTAGGTCCCATGATTCCATGACACTGTGGGATGATGACCCAGGAGCCAGGCAACGGTTAAGGCTGCCTATTTATGGCCTACAGTGGGTACCCTCTACGTTATCTTTGCGGATGGAGATGGGCATGGTTGATGTCAAGAAAGGATGTGTTGGCCGAAGGAGGAGGTGCTGTGTGATTCAAAGAAACCTTTGAACAATGTGAAAAGCACTTTTATTACAGCTGGGGAATGCGAAAGGGGCAGGTGTTTTCCCCCGTGCACTCCACTGAGGAAAGGAATACCCTAACTTTTTCTACAGTTTGAAAGTAGCAAGTTTAAAATTATCTATACACACGCTCTTCTTGCAGTCTGCCTTATCTAAATAGACACTTAGTTTTACCTCCTATTCTTACCATTATGGAGTAGTTACATAAAGTTTTATCATTTCAAACAGTTTCAGGTTCCTCACCCCTCTCTACGTGCTAAAAAGCATTCCCTGATCCCTAAACTATTTTTATCTTAATTGCCCACAGTTTGGGCAGAAACTTTTAAACAGTTTTACATTTTGCAAAGTCACACTTACAGAGTTAAATTAACATAGCTAAATTTTATTTCACTTTCATTTCTATTTCAGTGGAGCCAGGATGATCATCTTTTGGCTCTGACAAACAGAACAGACCAGAACAAAATCGTAAGACCGGAACCTAGAAGCATACCAGGCCCAAAAATTAAGAGTCATTGAACAGGAAACGCAACCCCCCTGCAAGGTTAATGAAGTACGTGCTACCACCCATGACTACGTTACTCAGCTCTCCACTTCGATCACGCCATATGTAACAGGAGGAGGAGGAGACCATTGGGCTGTATATAAGGAGGGTAGAAACTTCATCGAAGTACGGGGAAGACCCAAAAAGACCTCAGGGACAGTCAACGGACTACTCTCCTCTCTCTCATCCCAAGCAGGAACGTCTTCGTGGTAAGCCTTTGTGTCTGATTGTTATATTCCCCGGGTTAGTAAAACATTATTATTGTTGTTAGAGCTTTGTTGCAGCAGGTGCATTTACCAATGGCAATTTCACATCTGAATTTCTGTTGCTTCAATAAACCGAACTGTTTGTGAATCTGTGAGCGCAGAAGTTCTCCTTGATTGCAATCAAAGTGTAAAACACACTATTTGTGAATCTGTGCTGGTGGAAGTTCCTATTGAACATGACTAGAGTTACAGTGATGAATTGCTTCTAATCCTAAATTAAGTGTAGCCATACCCAGCCCCTCTTGCCCCAAGGCCCAGCTGGAATGCAGGAGGGTTTATTTTCTGACAGATTTCTTACTTTTAATTCAACACACTCGTGTCTCTGTGTATCTATGTGTGTGTGTGTATGTATATATATATATGCGAGATGCCTGGTGACTCTGCTCAGACTGTGCTAAACTTCCCTCTTCAGAACCACCTGTCATGGCAACTTTCGTTGAGGGCTTATCTCCCCCCGAGCCTGCTACTCAAGAAGTGCAGGATATCACCAACCAGGTGAGTTGTGCCTAGTCTCTAGATGAAGTCTCTGTGTGCAAAGAGCTGAGTGCTGAAGGTTGCGTAAAGGCTGAGAGACCAGATGGTGATACTGAAGCAGGGTTTAAACTGGCTAGCTTCAGTGAATGTTCACATGTAGTTCAAAGCCCAGCTCTGCTATGCCAGCACTGAAGTGGCTTGTTGGAAACGAGAGGAGGCGTATTTGAAGGGAGAAGTTTGTACGTGGTAGAACTAATTCCTCCCTGAAGGCCATGGATGGGACCAACTACATGCAGTCTGCCCTAAAAAAATGATTTAAACAGGACAAGGCAATGGATAAATGGTATGTTCTCTGCTGGCATTGTTTTCTGGAGCCACA